>NW_025064851.1:4610000-4715983 GCF_014595645.1 Diaporthe citri | reverse complement strand
ATCTTTATAGCATTAATATCTTTATTAACCTTATTAAAACTAATTCTAAGCTTAATATTTTATTATAACCCTTAGTTGTAGAATTATTATAAGGATATATTTAATTTAATTATAATAAATGATAATATTTTTTAAATAATAGCTATTTTTAAGCGCCCTCTTTTATATAAATAGTAAATATTAATTATATTAAAGATATCTTTAATTAAGGAATATTTAAACGTAATCAACTTTTAATATTACCTGATTTTATAATATAGCTTACGTGAGGACGATTTTTTATATAAAAACATATAAGATAATAATGTACGGGTTCTTAAAGATAAATTTAATTACTCAATATAAAATTGATAATAAAAAATATGCAAACCCGATATAAGTAGTTAAGATAATGTTACAAAAATTATCTTATGAATATGTTATATATAAAAATATATAAATATAATGAATACTTTGATTTAAAACACTAAGACATATGTTTGAAATTTATTTATAACAATTATTGATTATTAGAAAAATAACTATATATTAAAACATACGTATTATCTTAATACATTACACTAAAGCATAAAATTATAATAATAATACAAAATATTATTAAAAGGACTATTTAAAATAATATATTTTACCTTTTTTATAATAGCTTTATTAAGTTAATAAAATAAGTAATAATAATATTTTTCATTAAAGCCTACTTTTTTAATTTTCTCCTAAATCTTAATACGAATATTATTAAGTTTTTAAAGATTTTCTTTATATTTCTTTATAAACTCTTAACCTTTTAACTTTATAGCTAATAAATATTAATTATAAAGCTATATAATATTAAAATATTAAGTTAAGAATTCTTTATTTTTATTTAAAAACTTATAAAAAGAATTTAAAGTATATATTAATAATTTTAATTCTTAAAAGTATAAATAGTAAGTTTATTATTTCTTTTTTATTATAATCTATTATAATTATAATAAAAAAAACTTTATATTATATAATATTTAAGCTATAATTTAATTTTAATTTAAAGTAATATATATTAAATACTATATATTAAATTAAATATATTTAATAACTTAAATTTAAAAGATATTAAAATTAATATAATAAAATATTATTTAAAATAATGCTTTAAGGTAATAATATTATAATTATTAATATAATCCTTATTTATTAACTTTTTAAATTTACTTTATAAAAAGGTTTAATTTTTTTATATATTGCTTAATAAAATAAAAGTTATTTATATATATAAAAGGATATTATTATAATAAAATTTAATATAAATATATAAGATTATTTAAGATATATATTAAAGTTTTCAATTATAATATTATAATATATTAAAAATATTTACTTAAGAAATAAAGCTTATAATATACTTTTAATTACTTAATTAAAAGTTATTAATATAGCTTATAATATTAATTATAATATTAAGTTTTACTTATTTCTTTATAATATTAATTATAATTTTAAGTTTTATTTATTAATATATAATATATATTATAATAATAAATATTATAAATTTACTTATAATATTAATTATAATATTAAGTTTTATTTATTTATTTATAATATTAATTATAATAATAATATTTTATATAAATTATAATTATACTTAATTTTTTACTTTATTTATATTATAACTATATAAATTATTATAATTTTTTTATATTTTAATAAAAAACTTTGTTAATAATAATAAAAAATATTAAGTTTATTTTTTATATTTTTTATTATTAAATAAGTTAATTAATTAGCCTTTATTTTTTATATTTATTAAGTTAAATTAAGATAAATATATAAATAATAATTTATTATTAATATATTTCCTTTTTTCTTTTAATCTTAGCTAAATTTAATTTATATTTTAAGGAATTATAATCTTTATAAATTAATATTATTTATTTTTAAGTATTTTATATTAAATAAAAATTATTAAGGCTAGCTAATTTTAAAAACCGCTTATTAAAAATAAAAAATTAAGTAGCTACTTAATTAACCTTTAAAAATATTCTTATAAAGTATTTATTTATAAATATAAAAAATTATAATATAAAATAAGGAAAAATAAATAATTATTAAGCTTTAATAAAGATATATTAATATATAATTAAAATAGCTTTATAAAGAATATTATTTAATATAATTTATTATTAAACTTATATTATAAAAATATAGCGTTAATAATAAAAATAGCTTATATATATAGCTAAAATAAAATATTATTAAGGTTTAAAATAAAAGTAAAATTATAAAAAATAAAGTATTAATAAATTTATTTATTATAAAGTAAGTTATTAAGATATAAGAATTATAAGTATATTAATATTATAAATTTTAATTACTTTCCTTTCTTTTTTTTTATACTTAAAAGTTTATTTAATATTATATATAAAAAGCTAAGAAGAAAAGCTTATAAATTATTTAATATAATTTAATTTTATAAATAAAAATATTTATAAATAATTTCTTAAAAAAGTTATAAGCTATAAATTATAGCTTTAATAATTAATTAATCTTAATATTAAAATATAAATATAATATATATTATATAAAACCTTTAATTTAAAGCTTTTATTTATTATAATATTAATATAAAAATTAATATATTTATTAATAATAAATAAAATATAAAAAGAATATCTTATTATATATAATAATTAAATTATATTATAAATAAATTAGCTAATTAAGTAATAAGGCTTAAAATTAATATTAAAATTAATTAAGCTTAATTTTTATTAATAATATAGCCTTAATAAAATATTAACTTAATTTTTATTAAAGAAATATTTATATTATTATAAGTATTAATATTAACTTTATTATTTTTTATTTATTATTAATATAATAATAAAAGTAATAATTAAAATGCTCTTTTTTACTTAATAAATATATTATAATTTATTATTTTTAATAGCTATATAATTTTTAAAATTTTTAGCTTTTATTAAAGGTACTTATAGCCTTAATATTTTCTTTTTTAATGCATTATTTTTATATAAAAAAATCTTTATAAGTTAATAAAAAAAGATTTATAAATTCTTTTTAAATTAAAAATTAAGGAAATATATATTTATTTATATTTAAAGATTTTAAGTTATATAAAAAAGTAAGAATATATTAAATATAAATAAAATTAAAAATTAAAGCTAAATAATAATTAATAATATTTATATTTTTTATATAAAGATTTTATTTTATAATTAAAATTTAAAGTATTATTAAAATATTATATAAGTTTTTTATTATTAAAAGTAAATAAATTATTAAAAAATATAATTATTTTATATAATATAATTTCTTAAATTATAGCTTAATTAAATTACCTTAATTAAAAAAAAAACTATTATTTAAAAAAGCTACCTTAAGTTTAACTCTTTTATTACTTATTTATATAAAAAGGTAATTCTTAAAGGCTTTAACTTAAAGTTAAAAAAGTAATTTATTATATATTATAATTATAAAGTTTTATTATAAAATATTAATTATATTTTAAATATAAAAATTAATATAAAAAGCTTATAATTATTAATTTCTTTATAAAAATAATAGTTTTCTCTTTAAATATTTTAAAAATAAAGCTATATAATTTAATTATTATATTATAAAAGTTATTAATAGCGTTAATTATAAAAGCTTTTTTTAATTATAAAAGCTTTTAATATAATTATTAATAGCTTAATTTACTTTTTATTTAATAATAATAAATAAAATATTTAGCTATAAAACCTTAATTAAATTATTATTTTTTATATTTTTAAGCTTTTAATTATAATTAATAATAAAATATATAAATTTTATAAGCTTATATATATATATATAAATATATATATTAATAAAGATATTATTAAAATAAATATATATTATTTTATTATAATATTATAAGTTATTAAATACTTATTAATATTAAGTAATTAAAATTAAGATTTAGCTTATAATTATAAATATATTATTAAAAAAATTATAATTAATATTTATTTTTAATAATACTTAATTAATATCTTTAATATAAAGAGCTTTATATATAATAATAATTAATTAATAATAATTATTTTATTTAATAATAATATTAATAATTTAATTAATATTAATACTTAAATATATATTAATAATTATAAATTATATATAAATAAAAAAATTAAAAAGAAATTTAACTTAATTTATTATCTTAATATATAACTTAAGTTTATAAGAAGTTATATTTTATATTATAAATATAAAAATAAAAGTTAAGGATTATAAAAAACTTATTATAAAAATAATTATTTAATTTTTATTTAAAAAATATAAATTATTTTAATTTTAAATATTATAATTAAGTATTATTAAGTTTAAATAAGTATAAAAAATAAAATAAAACTTTATAATTTAAAGTTTATTTAAGTTATTAAATATAAGTTAAAGAATATTAATAAAAATTATAATAAATTTAATATAAATTTAATTAAAATAATAAAATATTGCTTTAAATTAAATAAGCTTTAAAAAATTAATTTAATATTTAAGTAAGTTAAAAAGTTTTTAAATTATTTAAATAAAGCTTTTAACTTAAAAAGTTTAAATATTAATAAATATATAATAATTTTATAAAGTTATATAAAAATTTATATAATTTATTATAAATTAAGTATTTTAAGGTATATTATTTAAGTATATTTTTAATAATTTATAATAAATTAATAAAATAAGTTATTTTTATAATAAAATTAAAATAATTTATTATAAATTGCTATTTATAAGTTTAATAAATTAAGTTTTATTATTAATTTTTAATTTTTAAGGTTACTTATCTTAAAGTTAATTATAGCAACTTTTTATTACTTATTTTATAAAATAAATATAATTAATTAATTATTTATTAATATTTATTAATTAACTTATTATTATTAAAATAAAAAAAACCTTAATCTTAAAATTTAAATAATGTTTCTTAAAAAATATATATTTTATATATTTTTAAATTAAGCATTAAATAAAATTCTTTATATTTATTATTAACTTTTATTTAATATTATATTTTAAATATAATATTTTTTAATAATACTTTTATTTTTAACTTATATAATTATATTAAATATATTAAGCTTAATATAATAAAAAGTATAATTATAATTTAAATAATTATAATTATTAATCTTTATAAGGTTTTAAAAGTTTTTTATTAACTTATATAATATAATAATATAAAAATATAATTAATAAGCTATTTTTATATTTAAAGAATATTATAAACTTATTTAGCAATCTTTTTAATATTAATAATATATTACTTAAAACCTTATAATTTTATTAATAGCTTTTTAATTTAATTAATTATTAAAAGAATTATATAAGTAAATCTTAAAATAAATATTTACTTAATAATAATTAGCTAATTCCTTAATATATAGCTTATTATTATTAAGTATTTATATAATATAGCTAATAACTTATTTTATTAAATAATATTTATTAATTTATTTAAATTAAATGCTTAAAAAAAGTATATAAAGCATTATTATATTAATAAGGAAAGGTAATAATTAATATAATTATTAATAGCTTTAAAGAGCACCTTATGTTTAAAAAGGCTTTTTTTATAAATATAATTATAATAAATTAAAGAAATTAAGTATATAATGCTAATCTTTATTAATATTTAAAATTTTTTATTAATAATATTATAATATATTATGCTTTATAATAAGATTATTTTCTTTTAAGGATTATTTAATTAAATATTTAATATAAAGCTTTTTATTTAAAAATAACGCTTTTTTTTTAAATTAACTTAAATTTAACTTAATAAATACTTTAAGGCTTTTTATTTAATAAAATATTACTTTTTTAAATTATATTTATATTATTTTAATAAAAAGTTAATAATTATTAAGAATCTTAACTTAATTTTATTTCTTAATTATATAATATTAATATTAATATTAAAGCCTTTATTAATTATTTAAAATTTATATATAATTTACTTTTATATAATTTATATGCTACTTATATATAATATATTAAGCTTTTCTTAATTTTAAAAAGCAAAAGCTTTATTTTCTTTTTATATAATACTTAAAAAATTAAATAAAGGTATTTTTTTTATAACTTTATTAATAACTCTTAAATAATATTATGCTTATTATTAAATAAAAACCTTATTATAATAATAATATTATTAAATAAAGTAAGTTAAATTTAATATTATACTTTTAAAAAAGGTATTATTAATTAAATTTAATATACTTTATAAAATATAAAAATAGTTTAAGAGTTTATAATATAAACTTATTATAATAATAATTTTAAATATATAATAAAATTATTAATTATAATAATAAAAAGAATATTAAAAATATTTAAAAATAAAAGTAACTTAAAGCTTAAAATAAATATTTTATAATTATATAATATTTAATATTTTAAAAAAGCTTTAAGGTTATAAAGTTAATAAAGTTTTTATATATTTTAAAGATTTTTAAAGTTATAAAAATTACTTTTTAAAAATATTTAAAAGCTATAAAGATATTTTAAAATAATAAAATAATAAGTATTTAAAACCTTAAATAAAAATTTAAAAATTAAATGCATTATATTTAATATATAATTTTATAAACTTAAAACCCCTTAAAAATTATAAGGAAAATATTAATTTTATTTAAATTTTCTTAATTTATTATATTAACAATTTTTCCTTTAAAAGTAATATTAAATATTATAATATATTTAAATTTATTAAAAGTAACTTTATAAAGTTAATTATATTTATAAGAATTTATTTAAAATATTATATATATATTATATTAATTTTAATTATAATTTATATTAAATTAATAAAAAATCTTTTAATTATAAAATTATTATTATTATTATTATTAAATTAATTTAACTTAAATAAACTTTATTTATTTTTAATAATAATAACCTTAAATTAATATATTATATTATTTAATAAATATATATAGCTTTTATTATTATTAAAAATTAATTATATAAGGTTTAAGAATATTATTCTTTATATAAAAAATAAAGCTATCTTTTTAAGTATATTAATATTAATATTTATTATATATATTTATATTATATTTATTAATAATATATATAAATAAAATAAGAAATTTAAAATTATATTATTAAAAAATATAATATAAAAATTATATATATAATTAAGTTTTTATTAATATTTTTAAGTTTTTTATTTAAATTATATTTATATATAAAGATTATTTTATATTATTTAAATATTTAAATATAATTATTTTATTTATATATTTAATTTAAAAATAAAACTTAAAGTTAAAAAAGCTAAAAAAAAGGTTTTTATAAAGCTTAAGGCTTTAATAAAGCTTAAGGCCTTAATAAAGCTTAAGGCTTTTATTAAATATAAAATTATTATCTTAAAGTATAAAAAGATATTAATTAAGCCTTAAAATATTAATAAAGTAATTAAGAAAAGAAATAAAGGAAAGGATTTAAAGCTTAAGTTAAAACTTATTTTAAAAAATATATTTTATTTTTATTATATTAATTTAATAATTAATAAAAACTTTAATAAAAATTATATATAAAGTAATAATTATAAATTATATTAATATTATTATAATTAATATTATAAATATATAGCATTATTTAAGAATATTTAAAATAATATACTTAAGTTATTATATATTTTAAATAAATATAAATTAAGTAAAAATAAAATATAAGTAATAAAAAAAGCTTATATTAAAATATTTAATAAAATATCTTAACTTAATAATTTTAATAATAAAAATAAATATAATTAATATTTAATAAAATTTAATAAGTTAATATTAAAGCTAAGTTAAATTAATATATTATATTATAAAATAATATTTAATTAGCATATTTATATTTATAATTTTATTATTATAACTAATAAAATAAATTAATTATATATTTAAATTAATATTATTATTTTATTAATTAATTAATTAATTCTTAAAATAATAAAAAGTTAAGTATCATAATATTAATATATATAAGAAAGTATTTAAAAAAAGAAAAGGTATTAAATTTTATAAAAAGTAAAGATAGGAAAAAAAAATATAGTTTATATTTATTAAAGTATTATTTTAAAAAATAAAAAGCGTTATATTATATAATTTAAATTAATATAATTAATAATAAATTATAATAAATTATTTTATTTCTTAATAAATATTACCTAGTTTTAAGGATAAATAGCGTTATTATTAAAAAAGGATTTAAAGTTTATTATTTTAATAATATTAATAAACTTTATTTAAGGAATTAAAGATAAAATTATTTTTTTTTAATATTATTTAGCCTTAATTTATAAGCAATTTATTAAGCTTTTACTTTAAAATATATTATTAATAACCTTAAGCTTTTAAGTATGCAGTTTTAATAATTTTAATATATATAATATACTTTAATATACTCTTTTTACTTATTAATATATTAATGCTTATTTTATTTAATAAATTATCTTTATTAAATATTTTAATAATATTAATCTTTATTATTTAATTTATTTAATATATATACTTAATTGCTTATAAATATTTAATTAATATAAAGGGGATTTTTATAAATTAAAAAATTATTTATGCATTAAAAATTAAAACTCTTAGCTATAATATTTATTGCAATAATAAGAACCTTATACTTATTATTTAGTTTTCTATATTAATTTATTTTTTTTATTATCTCTTATTTTTTCTTATTATTAATATTAAAGGTAAATAAAATTAGCTTAACCTTTTTATATAGTTTTTTATTTATAATTAAAAAAAATATATTAATATAATATTAATAATATAATTATAAAAAAATAATAATATATTACTTTTTATAAAGATTATCTTTTAGCTTTATATTTTTATTATTATTATTTATTATTTTATTAATTAATTTATAAAATTATTATAATTTAAGGCTATTATTTTAAAGTTTTTTTTTATATAGTTTTTAAAATTTATTTATTAAAATTCTTAATATTTATATAATATATCTTTAAGTGCATTTTAATTTAATTTAAATTTATATAAAAAATATTTAATTATTCTTAAAGTTAAATATTTTATACTAATTATTTTTATTTATTATAAAATTATTAAGTAAGGGTATAAAGAAATATAAGTAAGGTTAAGTTATGCAAAATTATAGCTATTATTAGCTACTTATCCCTTAATTATATCTTATTTAATTAGCTTTTTATTATAAAATTCCTTACCTTTTTTCTTAGCTAACTTCTTTTTTTTATTTTAATTAGCTTTTATTACTTAAGCTTCTTAATAATTAAAGTTTATATATTTATAATAAGTATTAATTAAGTTGCTTTAATTTTAATATTATTAAATAAATTAATATTAATATTATAAGTATTAAATATTAGCAAGTAGTTTAATAAACTTTTATATTATATTTAACCTTATTAAAAGTATATAATAAATAATTATATAATATAATTAAAATTATTAATAATTTTAATTTTCTTAACATTATTTATAAAGTTTAGTAATATTATATTAATTTTACTTAAGCAAAATGGTAAATAAGTTATTAAACTTAACTTTAAAATAAGGATTATTATTAACATTAAACCTTTCTTATTAATTCCTAAAATAATTTATTGCTACTCTTATAACGCTAAGTTTTTCCTTTATAATTATCTTATATAATATAAATAATATAATAAAATGCTTATTAATACTTATAATTTTTATATAGTTTTAAATAGTTTAATTTTATTTCTTTTTAAAGCCTTTAAAGTTTATATACTTTATTAAAGATAATAATATTAAATGCAGCTTATAAAATTAACTCCTTAGATTATTTAAACTTAGTTAATAGCTTTAAAGTTATTAAGGGGCTAATAAAAAAAATATGCATATATTATTAGCTTTAATATTAAGAATACTTAACTTTTAATTAAAAACCCCTTAAGTATTTATAATAATATTTATTTTTATTTAAGGTTATAAAGGTTTTATTTAGGTATTAGCTCTTTATAAAGGTAATAAGGCTATAAATATAAATCTTTCTTTTTAAAGTTCTTAAAAGTAATAATTATTTATTATATTTATATACCTTTTAAATTTAATAAGCTAATTATAAAGATAAGGAAATTAATTATATAATTAAAGATACCTTAAGTTTTATAATTTATAAAATAAAGGTATTAAATTATTTATATATTTATATAAGGCAGCAATATTTATTGCTTTTATAATTTTTTAAAAAATAATAATTAAGCTTTCTTATTATTTATTCCTTTAAATTACCTTTTTAAAGCTAATAAAGCAAGCTTTTGCATAAAAATATAAAAATATTAATATTATTTTATTATACTTAATATTTAAGCTAATATAACGCTTATTTATACTTTATAATAATTAAATTTATAAATATTTAATATATATTAAAATTTATTAATATATATAGAAATCTTTATATTTTTAATAATATACTTGCTTTATTTATTAATATTAATATTAAAGAATATATTAAAGCTTTTTTTAAAATCTTAAAGTAAAACTTATAAAGCCTTAAGTTAGCATTTAATTTATCTTTTATAGCTTACTTAAGGTAGCTATTATAAGTAATTTAGCTATATAAATAATCTTAATAAAGTTATTTATAAGGAGGATTTCTTACTTATTATTATTATTATTATTAAAAATAATAAATATAAAATAAGGTATTAATAAGTGCTGCTTTTTTTTTAGCATAAGAGTTTTAAGTTGCTTAACTTAAGTAATAAGTTAAAAAAATAGGCAATATAATTAGCTAAGCTTTAATAAAAAGGAAATTGCTTATATTTACTTAAAAAATAAGGTTTAAAAGTATTAATTTAAAATTTAATTAATATAATTATAAAGTTAATCTTTAATTATAAGATTATCTTTTTTTAAATATTAAATAAGCTTATAATTAAGAGATATATAAGCTTATTTAATGGAATTTATAATAATGCTTTTATTTAATCTTTAAATTTTATATAATTAAAATATTTAAGTTATAGCTTAATATTAAGATTATTCTTATTAAAAAACTTATTAAGCGCTACCTTTTAAAATTTACTTATTTAAACTTAATTAAAAAGGATAATAATATTAAGGTTTTAAAATATACTACTTATTAATATTTTAATACTTTGCTTTTTAAGTAAAGTTTGCTTATTAAGCAGCTTAACTTTAATTTTATTTTATTTAAATAATAAATAATTAATTAAAAATATTAATAACTATATTAATATAGCAATGCTTTTAAATTAAGCATGTTATATATTATGCTTTATTGCTTTTATAAAATAAATTATATTTATTTTTATTAAAATAAATTATATTATAAGTATATATATTAAAGTACTTATTTATAAAGATATAATATTCTTAAAAGGCATAAAGTAGTTTAATTAATAAAGAGGTATTAAGTATTAAGTTATTAAATTATAAAAATAGTAATTAAAAGATTAAAGTATAATGCTTAGAAAGATACTTATATAATTATGCTTTTTATAAAAGAATTAACCATTATTACTATTATTAATACCTTATAAGTCTTAAATATATTATTAAAGAAAATTTAAAAGTAAGTTTATATTATTAATAAAGTAATAAAGTAAATATTAATTATATATATATAGTATTATAAAGTTTAAGTAGTAATATTATAAAAAAGTAAACTTTTATAAATTAACTAATAATAATTAATAAAATATTAATAGCTATTACCTTATTAGCTTATTTATTTATAAGGTAAGTTAGCTAAGCTTTATTATAAAGAAATAATAAAATAATTTATAGCTTAATAAATAAAAAGCATACATTATTTATTAATATTTATTAAGGCTCTTTATAATAATTAAAATCTTAAATCTTATATTAATATTCTTTAAGTAATAATAAAATTACATTATTTTTACTACTTTATACTTAATAATATTAAAGTATATAAATTTAACATTATATTTAATAATTAATATATATTATATAATACATTTATAATAAATATTAAGATATTATATTTTTATTTAAAAAGAGGATAAGTTTAAAATAATAAAGTTTATTTATAGCTTTGCTTTAATTACTATAGCTTATATTATAATATAAATTATAATATAATAAAATTTAATAAGCTTAAGGGTTATAATTTTAAAGATATATATTAGCTTTATATTATAGATTTATTGCTACTTTAAGTATTAAAATAATAATCTTTATATTAATTTATTATATCCTAAATTTATATTTTAAATATACTTTTTTATATTTAAATTTAATAAATTTAATCTTAATAATAAAAAAGTAAATTATAATTAGCTTATATTATAAGTATTCTTTATTAAATATTGCTTATAAACTTAGCTATAATAAATATAAGTTTAGCTTAATTAATAAATATTTATTAATAAATTTAAAAAATGATTTTAATATTTAAATTTAAGTTTAATTTAGCATCTTAAAAGCAAAATAATATAATAAATAAAGGTATTTAATATTATTTAAATAATATATTATAGTAATTAATAATTAATATTAAATATTAAGGTTAAAATAAATAAATTATATAATTAAAAAATATTTTTATTAATTTTATTAATTATAATTAGCAAGATATTTAAGTAACTTTACTTTATTATTAATAATAATAATAAAATTTTAATGCATAATTTAATATTAATAAAGAAAAAATTAAAAAACCTTTAAAGCTATAATTATACTTAAAATTATTATAAGTAAAACTTAGAAATTATTTAAATATTTATATATAAAAATATAAATTAAAATAATTTATTATATAACTAAAGGGATTATAATAAAAATAATATTAAGGATAAGATAAAGAATATTAATTATAAAGTTAAAAAATATAGCTATAAAGACTTTTAAATAATTAAGATATAAAATAAGAGTTATAAAAATATAATAAATTTAAATATATTTTTTTTTTATTATTAAAAGCAAAAGCAATAATATTATAAAGTTTATTAAAAGCAGCTTTTTTTAATAAATATAGTTATTAATAAAGATAATATTAATAATATAAATTTTAAAAAAAAAACTTTTTTAAATAGCAATAACTTTAATAATAAGGCCTTAAATAATAATAATATTAAAAATAAAGCTTTAAATAGCAATAATTTTAATAATAAGGCCTTAAATAATAATAATGCTAAAGATAAGGCCTTAAATAATAGCAACTTTAATAATAAAGTTTTAATTAATAGCGGCATTAAGAATAAAGCTTTAAGTAGCAATAATTTTAAGGATAAGGCCTTAAATAATAGCATCTTTAATAATAAAGCTTTAAATAATAATAGCTTTAAAGATAAAGCCTTAAATAGCAATATCTTTAATAATAAAGCTTTAAATAATAGTAATATTAAAAATAAAGCCTTAAATATTAATAACTTTAAAATAAATAATTTAAAAAGCATTAAATCTTAAAGTATTTATAAAAAAGATTAGTTAATTCCTAGCCTTAGCATTAATAAAAAAGTTACTATTAAGGAATAATATTATATTAATAACTTAAAGTAAGGAAAAGCTTTAATAAAATAAAGATATTAAGTTAATAAATAATAGGTTTAAAAGTATAAGTAATATTGCATTATAATAGCGCATTTATAAAGAATTAATATTAATATTAATTAATAAGCTTATTAATAAGGCTTAAATAATTAAGCTTATATATTTAAGAATTTATTATTATAATTTAAGTAATTATTATAAGCTAATAATTAAGATTTTTAATAATTATAATTAATTATTATAAATATATATATTAATTATTATATAATATTAATAATAATAATTTAATATAAATTGCATTAAATTAATTTATATAATATAAAATATTAATAATAATAATTTATTATAAATTATAAAAGTTTAACTTATATTATATAAGCTATTATTTACTAAGTAATATTTTAAATAAATAATATTAAGTTATAAAATAATAACTTTATTTTTATAATTTTAATTTTTTAAGTTTTTATTTTCCTTTTATTATTTAATATTTATTTAAAGTAATAATTAATATTAGCTATTTTAAGCTTAATTTATTATAATTAATATTATAAATTTATTAAAAAAGTATAAATAATAACTTTATTTTAAGGCCTTAAGTATAAATTAAAAGAGTTTAAATTTATTTATACCCTTTATTTCTTAATATAAAATCCTTATAGTAATTAATATTTCCTTATTTATAAGCTTTATAAAGATATATTTATAATAACTGCATTTACCTTTTATATATATTATAAAGCCTATAATACCTAACTTATAATTAAAAATAATTCCTTATATTTTTCTATCTTTACCTTTTAATATTTAATAAGTTTAGTATTTAATATTTTAAATTAAATTGCATTAACTATATATACTTATAATTAAATATAAACTTAAGCTTATTAAGCTAAAAAGATTATATATCTTTCTTTATAAATTTTAAAAATATATTGCAAGATTTCTTCTTTTTAATATACTTTAAATAAGCAATCTTCCTTATATATTATTAATTATTAATTAATATATTTAAATCCTTAGGATTAAGTTATAATATATTAAATAATAAATATATTAATGATTTATTATAATTAAGCTTTTTTGCTATAGGTATATATTTTAAAAATATAAAATGCATAATATTAATATTTAAACCTTTTTTTTATTAAAAAGGGTTTTAAGTTAAATGCTATAAAAAAGGATAGTTTTATTATTAAGATTATTAATTTTTTAATTAATTATAAATTCCTTATATACTTACTTATATTCTTTAGCTATTAATTAAGTATTAAGGTAATATATTTAATAAAAGGGCTAAGCTTAGCTAAATTATTTATAATTAAGTTAGCTATAAATTATTAATAACCTTAGCTATTTTTTTAAGTTTATAAGTAAGTTTTAGCTTACTTATATTTAATAATATAAGGTATAAATATTATAAGTTGCTTATAATTTTAACTTTAATTTAAATAAATTATTTTAAAACTACTTAATAAATTATTTAAACTTTTAAGTTTTCTTTTATTAATTTAATATTAATATTTTTTTTAATGTTTTAATATAAATATTAATATATTAATATTTTTTTTATAATTTTTTATTTTTTTTTTAGCATTTAAATTATATAAATTAAGTAATATACCTTTTTTTTAAATAAGAAATTAGCTTAATAATTTTATCTTTAATTTAATAATATAAAGTTAAGCTTATTTAATATTATATTTAATAAAAATAAAAAGAGCTATTTAATGCTTCTTTATTCTTAGGTATATAATTAACTAAGTAATTTATAATTAATATTAATAATATAAGGTTAAGCTTATATAATGCTATAACTATTATATTAAAAATATTATTAAATGCATTTTTTTTCTTAAGCATAAGGCTATCTTAGTAATTAATAATTAATAATAATAATATAAAGTAAGTTTATTTAATAAAAATAAATTATTATTATCTTTATTAACTCCCTTTTTAGCATTTTTAATATTATAAGAAATATTTTAATAATTTAATATTTTAAATAGCTCATTAATAAAGGCTAAGAAAGAGTAGCTTATTAAAATAAAAAGGAAATTATATTAAAACTTTATTAATAAGTAGCTTAAGTTTTAAAAAAGATCTTTTTTTATACTTATAATTAAATTTAGTAATATTTATAATAAATTTAATTTTGGCTAATAAGCATATTATTATAAGAGTAATTTAAAAAATAATTTTAAGCTTATAAGCTTACTTAATAGCAATTATTTATAAAATGCAGCATTAAAGTTTAGTAATTATTAATTATTAAGCTAAATTAATATTAATTATATAGCTAAAGTAAAAAAGAGATTTGCTATAAATATATATTTTATGAATTTAAGCATAAGTTAATTAGCTATAATGAGATATTATAAATAACTTAAAAGCTATTAATTATTAAGTATAATTAATATTAGCTAATTATATATAATAAGAAAGAAATCTTATATAAGCTTATCCTTTAAAAATAATATTATTAATTAAATAATTAAGCTAAAAGGCTATTAATAATTTATTAATTATTAATTGCTATATTTAATAAATATTAATTATTTATTTATAATAAAAAAGAAATTTATTATATTATTACTTTTTTAAAATAATTTTATAAATTATTTAAAAAGCTTTTTTAAGTTATTTTTAAATAAATAGCTTAATGCTAAGGACTTTAAAAACTTAAAAAAAGAAAAAGCTATAAGGAAGATATAGCTTTTTAAGGTATTAAGCTTTTAAAAATATAAATTAAGAATTTAATATGCTTTAAGAAATTTAAAAAGATAAGTTTTTAAATAATTATATTAAGATTACTTTATAAAAAATAATAAATTATTTAATAAAAATAGTAATAAGCTATATATTATAATATTATAAAAAGTACTTAAGGTAGCATTAATAAATAATTAATTATTATAATAAAGAAATATTACTTTAAATATTAATTATAAAGCTTAAAAGATTAATTAATTAATTAAAGTTATTTTATTTAAGTATAAATAGGAAATAAAAAAATAAATTAATTAGCTTTAAAGGTTATATTTTAATTATTATAAGGTAGCTTAGTTAACTTTATAGATAATAATTGCATTAAAAGCTCTTATATTATTTACCTTTTATATTTTTTAAACCTTATTATCTTTTATTTTTAATATTATTTTATATAAGTAATTATAATAATTAAATTTCTTTATATTTAAAGCATTTTATTTTAAGTTTTTAATAAGTTATATTAAATTATAATTATTTAATTTAGCTATTAATATTAGCAAAGAAATAAAAGAAAGATAATAAGGATTTTAAAAAAGGCTAATAAAGAATAAAACTATATATTTTATATATTAAAAATTAACTTAAAACTTTTAAAAAAAGTAAATAAAAAGATATATATTATAGCTAAATTAATAAGTTTGCTTATAAGTTAATAAACCTTAATTATATTAATTAATTTTAATTAAAAAGAAAAAGTTAATAGCTTATTATTAATATTATATAGCAATAAAATAATATTAATTACTTAATATTAATAAGCTTATTATTAATAAATAAATAAATATATAATATAATTTTAAAAAATATAATATATAAAAAAGTTCTTAATATAGCTAATAATATTAAACTATACTTATTATAATTATTTAACCTTATTATTATTATAAAAAAAAGGGTTTTATAAATTTCTTAAAATAATAATAAAGTTAGCCTTTAATATAATAATGCTAATTAAAACTTAATTATTAATTAATTATAAAGAAAGTTTTTTACTAAAGCTTTTATTAATTTTAAATTAAAGTAATGCCTTTAGCTTTTTAAAAAATAATAATATAAATAATAATGCAAGGATTTAAAAATAATAAGCTAAGCTTAATTTAAATTTATAAGAAAAGCTAAATTAACTTTTTAAATATCGTA
This sequence comes from Diaporthe citri, assembly GCF_014595645.1. Taxonomy (NCBI): domain Eukaryota; kingdom Fungi; phylum Ascomycota; class Sordariomycetes; order Diaporthales; family Diaporthaceae; genus Diaporthe; species Diaporthe citri. Next base: position 4,698,566 of record NW_025064851.1, on the reverse strand, counting down.
AGCTTAAAGACGCTTTAATTATAATTAGGAAGATTATTATAATATAATATATAGGGAGGTTAGTAATTATTAAGAAAATATAAGAATAAAGTAACTTGCTTATAATGGAATTATATATATAATTAACCCTATTTAATAATATAAATTATAATAATGGCTATATTAAAAAAAATAAATGCTAAGTTAATTAAGCTATAATTTAATAAATTAATAATATAAATATATTATTTTATTGCAAAAAAGAAGTTTAAGTAATTTTAAATTAAATTACTTTATTTAAAGATAATATTAATATATTCTTAAGCCTTAATACCGCTATTTAAAATATATTTATTAAAAGCAAGCTTAATTATATATTTATTAAATAAATTATATGCTTAAGTAGTTTTATAGCAGTTATATTTTATATAATTAATAAGTTTCTTAAAAAGATAATAAAATTACTTTATAAACTCTTCTTAATATTTATATTGCTATAAATAAACTTATAATTTATTATAAATTGCTAATATTAAGGCTATTATTTAATATATTTACATTAATTTAATATAGCTATAAAATTAATGCTAGCATTTTATAATAAATTACTATATTAATATAATAATTTAATATACTTACTTTTAATTAATATAATTACATTTATTATTAGCATTAAGTTATTATTATAAACTTATATAATTATTTTTAATATAATGCTTAAATAAAAAGGTTTTAATTTAAATTATATTAAGCTTTTTATTTTTAATTTAATAATAATTATTTCTTAGCTAATACTTTGCTTTAATATATTTCTTTATAAAAAATCTTTTAATTATAATTTCTTTTTTAGCCCTTACCCTCTTTTAACTTTATATCTTAAATTCTATACTTAGCTAAGCTATAATATTATTATTAGCATTATTAATAATATTATTAATACCCTTTTTATTATTAATTATAATATCTTAAGTTTAAAATAATAAAAGAGCTTTATAAAATTAATTTAATAAATCTTTTCTTTTTAAGAAATCCTTTCCCGTAATACTTAATTATAAAGCTATATTAGCATTATTAATGCTTATAATTATTAAATCTTAAGTTTAATTAATAATAATTAGTTTATTAAAAGATGCATTTAACTTAATGCTTAATAAAGTATTTAATTTCCTTTTTTATAACTTTTATATATTAAAAACTACCTTTATAATCTTAATTAATCTTAGCTATAAAAGGAAATATTTTAGTAAAAAATAATGTTATGCTAGCCTTATTAAAAGTATAGCTTTTAATGCTCTTTATATTCTTTTTAAATATTATTTTTAGCTTTAAATTATTAAATTAGCTTTTATTAATATTAAATTTAATAATTTTATTAATATTTATATTAAAGGAAATAATAATTAAAATAAATATACTTAAGGGAATATTATAAAGTAATAATATTTTTAAAAGGTTAATTAGCTTCCTTATAAAGTAAATTATGTAATTATTTATATAAAAAAAGCTAAGCCCTTTATTATTAATTAAGCCCTTATATTTTATAAAATAAAGAAAGGTAATAAATTTAAATTAATAAAGAAGAATATAAAAGAAATAATTGTTACTTAATGGAATTTTTAGTGCATCTTCTTGCTTAACCTCCTTTATATTAAATTAAGTGCTTATCTTTAAAAACTTTATAATTTTAATCTTCTTTATTTTATTTAATTAATTTAAAAGGCTATGGGCATTTTTTTAATAATACTTATTTAAATTATAAATATTAAAGCTATAAATAATTATAAGATTAATAAGTAATTTAAGACTTTTATTAATAATTACCTTAGCTTTATGCAAAATATATTAGCATATAAAGCATTAAATAAATAATAATATATTAAAATTAACTTTTAAAGGCTATTATTTATAAGAATAAATAAATAGGTAATTATAATAAATTAATGCATTTAATTTATAAAAACCTTAAAAAAGTTATTTGCTATTTAGCGCTTTTATATAACTTAATTAAGGTAGAAATAACCTTTAACATTTTATATTTATAATATAGATTTCTTAATTAAAGCATTAAGGGCATAGATTAAGGTAAGAATATTAATATCTTAACTTATATTATTATTAAGTAAAATATTAGCCTTTTTATCTTAAATATTAATAAGCTTAAAGGGAAATAATAGCTAAAAGTACTTTATTAACTTAAATATAATTTTATTAATCTTAAAAAGCTTATTTACCTTATTAATTTAAGCTAATATAATTATATAAAGCTTATAACTTTTCTTAAAGGTTATTAAATTAAATAATAAAAAAATTAAAATTTTAATAATAATTTTATTTTAAATATAAATAATGCCTTTATTATTAATATAAGCGTTAGCTTTATTATTATTAAATGCTATAGCCTTTTAAAGGTTTTTATAAATAAAAATATTATTGCTAATAATAAAAATATTATTATTATTATTAGATTAATAAAAGTATTAATAGAATTAAGAAATATAATTAAAGATATTTATAGAAAATTAATATAATATTTAGTATTATAATAAATTAAGTTAAGAAGTTAAAGATTTTAAAAATAAAGATATAATAATAAGGGTAATTTAAATAGTATAAAGATATAAACTATATATTAATAAATAATACTTAATATAAGGGTGAAAGAAATTATAATATTAAATATTAACTTTATTTTTTTATTTATATTATTTTATGCTTTATGTTATAGTAATTATATAATATTAATATCTTTATATAATAAATAATTAATTAAATTAATGAATTTTAAGAATAGGGGTAAAGGGTAGTATTAAAAAAATATAGCAAGGGCTTATTATATATACTTTTATTAAAGATATTTTATATTTTATATAATAATAATAAAGCTATGATATATAATAAATAAGTTAATAATAAAGTTTAAAACTTTAAATTAAGCTTAAATAAGGGAATTAGCATGTATAAAAGGTATATAATAAATAAGTATATAATTAAGATTAATTTTATTAAGAAGAAAATAATAATAAGAATGGGAAATTTAATATGCAAAGGCTTATTAAAGGTTAATTAAAAATATTATAAAATTATATTAATTAAAATATATAGCTAAATATAAAATAATAAGAGTTAAATTAAATTTTAAAATTAAAAAGATTATAATTAATTTAAAAACCATACTTTATTAACCTTTATTATATTAATAATTATAACGTTAAACTTAGATTTAAATTATAATTTTTTTAAATATTAAACTTAAGGCTATTTATATAGCTTAAGAAATAAATAAAAAAGAAATTTAAATAATATTTTTTTTTTTAATTATATATTTAATTATTAAGGAAGCTAAATGTAATTAACTTTAAAAAATTAAATCTTATTAATATAATATGCTAATTTTTATATATAAAAATTTATAAAGAAGTAATTAAATTTAATAAACTTTAATTACTTTTCTTTTATTTTAAAAGCTATATAAGTAAAGGCAGTAAATTATTATTATAAAAGGAATAATAATATTATAAAGGAATTAAAGGAAATAAATATTAAATATATATATTATTATTAATATTAAATAATATATTATAAAGAAGATTTTTTTAATAATATTTAACTATAATAAGAATATTATAAGAACCTTATATAAAAGGCTTAAAATTAAATATATATTTTTATAAAGTATAATTAATACTTTATAATTAAATATTTTAAAAGTTGCTTACTATTTTTTATTCTTATTTATAAAATATATTATATAATAATAAGTTTTTAATAAATAAATAGGGAATAATATATAAAGCTTATAAGGTAAGCATTTTTTTTATAATTATATCTTTATTATATATATTAATATTTTAAGAAGTTAATAAACCTTATATTATTTAAAAAAAGAGCTATTAGCATTAATATATTATTTAAATTTATAATAAAGCTATATATAAATTTATAATAAGTTAATATAAAGTATAAAAAGTATATTAAGGGTTATATTTATATCTTTTTTAATAATATTTATAATTTAATAATTAATATCTTATTATATATTTTATAATTAATAATAGAAAACTTTTTTATTATTTAAAGTAATTATAAAGAATTAATAAATAAGGATTTTTATATATATTTAATTATTTAATTATTTATAATTAAGAAAGTATTGCTTTAGCTTAAAGTAAATAACTTTATATATAATAATATTATTATTAATATTAAAAAGCTTTTTAAATAAATAAAAATATAAGTTATAGTAATTATTTATGCTTATATATAATATATAAAGCTTATTATAAATAAGAAGATAAATATTGCTTATTATATAATAGCTAAAGATTGCGGCATTATAAATAAGATTAAAGATATTAATTTATAAAAGTTAAGAATAGGAATCTTATAAAATATAAAATTTTAAGAGGAACTTAATTTAATTAATATAATAATTAAGATAATAATTAATAAGAGAGATATAATTTATAAATATAATTTTTTAAAGTATTTAATATTAAGGGTTTTTTAAGAAATATAAATATAAATTAGCTTTAATTTATAATAAATAGCTTAAATATAGCAATTAAGAGCTTAGTATTAATTAATAGCTAATTAATTAAAGAAAATATAATAAGGGATTTGCTTAATATAAGAATTAAATTTAAAAACTATTTAAATATTAATTCTATATATATATATTTATTGCGGAAAGAAATTTATAAATGCTAATAATACTTAATTTTAGCTTAAGATATTTCTAATATTTTTCCTATATAGAGTTAATAGCGTAAGAATTAAAAATTTATTAAAGTTAAAAACTTAAAATAAAGATAATTTTAAGAAGGATAAGCATTTAATAAATAAATTTAGCTTATAATATTAATTAAATATATATTTTTTTTTTGCTATAATAGTTAATTTACTTATTATGCTATTTTTAAGTTTATAATCTTTAATATACTTATTAAATTAAATAATTAATAAGTAAGTATATAATAAATGATTAATATATTATTTCATTATTTTAAAAGCAAGTAATAATTCCTTATATTAAAATAGTTAAAGAATATAGCTAAAGAAATGGAAAATATTAAAAAGATAAAAAATAAGAATATATAAAAGCTTATAAAGTAATTATCTTTATTTAATTATTTATTTTCTTTATTTATAAAAGCATAGCTATAAATGCAAAAGAGAATGTAAAGCTTTTTAATATATTTTAAGCTTTTAATTATTTAATTTATAATTAATTTTAATAACCTTATAAGTTTAATTAAAAAGTAATTTAATATATATTAATTTATTTTGCTAAAGGAAATTAAAGACTTATTTTAAAACCTTAAAGATAATTATTATAAAATAAGATTTAATATTAAGGATTTTATTAGCTTAATATTATTCTTTTATAAAGAGATTAGCGTTTTTTTTTAATATTTTATTTTAATTAGCATAAAGTTTAACTTAAGTAAAGTAAGCTATTATATTAATATAATAAAGATTAATAAATATAATATACTTTATTTATATAATATAATTTAATTAAATGGGAATTTATAGCTTTTATAAATATTAAAGATATTTTCTTAAGATAAACTTAACTTAAAGTTTAAATATTTAAGAGAGAATTTAAAATAATGAATGAAAGGGTGGGCTAATATTATACTTTATTAAGTATTAAATAAGGAAAATATAATATAAGCAATAATAAAAAAGCTTAATATTTATACTTTTTTAAATAATTTAATAAGTAATAACTTAATTATTACTTAAGAAGGATTTATTAAAGATTTTAATTATATTATATATATCTTATAGCTTTATTATTATATAGCAATTTGCTATAAATATAAGATAACTTATTATTGCTTTAATTATTCTTAAATTAAAAAAGATAAGATTAATATTAAAAATAATTATATATTTAAGCTTAAATAGAATTATAAATATATTATTATTTATAATAAAGTATTAGCCTTAGCATTTTAATATAATTATAATATAACTTTTATATATATTAAAGTAAAAAGCTTATTATTAATATATTATATAATTAATTACTTTATTAAATTTAATTTATTAATGTAAAAGCGTTTTATATATATTATATAAGTTTTATAATTTTAAAAGATTAAGTAAAAATAAAGAGGTAATGAAATAATATAAGTAAATAATGGATATGCTAATAAGGCAAGGTAGTTTTTTATGTATATAGCTAACTATATTAATATTAAATAAGAATTATTATTAATTAAGGTAGCCTTATATTTACTTAGCTTTAACTTATTTATATTATTAATATTAATGGCTAGCTCTTAATAACTAATTATTTCTATATATAATTTATATACTTTTATCTTTAAGTATTAATTATATACTTATAAATTAATATTAGCTTAAAACCTTCTTTTAAACCTAAATAAAGATATTATTATAACTTAAAGTAAAGTTAAAATTAGCTACTTATTTACTTATTTATATTAAGGTTTAGTTTATAAAATACTATATTTATATAATTATATAATATTAATTATATTTTAATAAGTTATAAAAAATATATAGTTTTTATTAATAAGTCTTATATTATTTTCTTAAGAAAGTAATTTATTCTTATAATAAATATAAAAGATATAGATATTTTACCTTACTATTTTATATTTATTTAAATATATTAACTTATAATTTAAAAGTAAAAATTTAAACTTTCTTACTTAAGTTAAGATATAATATTTTAATTTTTTTATATTATGGTATAAGTTTTAATATAATAATATTAATAATTTTAATAAAATATAATTATAGTAAAAAGAAAACTTAAAGAATAAATTACTTTTTTATATTAAAAATAGCAGCTTATTTTACTAATTAGCTAAGGATATATAAGTTAATATAAAAACTTAAATAAATAAGTATGCATAAATAAATTATATTATTAATAATTATTAGGATTTTAATAATATAAATAAAGTAATTAAAATATTTACCTTAAAGGCTAAATAGCTAGAAATTTTGCATAATGTTTTATAAATAAAAATTAAGTATAATGGGACTTACCTTTCTTTAATTATTATATAATAAATTAAGTAAGATATTATTTATAAATAATTAAAGGTATAAGTAAAATATTAATATTAATTTATTAAATTATGGCCTTATATAAATTAATATAAATGCCTTTTTAAAAATATAATATATTGCAAACTATAATATACTTAAATTTTGCTTTAAGAGTAAAAGTATAAACTTAAAAATGCAATTAAATAAAATCCTAAACCTTAATATTTAATATAATATAATAAATAAGTTATAAGCATAAATATTATTTATTTAAGCATTATTAATAATAATATAAGTAATTTAACTTATTATATATAATTATTAATAAAGGTTTAATATTTAAATATAATTTTATAAATTATTATTATTAATAATATTAAGTTAGCTTAAAACCTTAATATTTAATAATTACTTATAATAAAGAAAATTATATAATACTTATAAGTAATAAAAAGTTAAGATATATAAAATATAAAAAAAAATTAACTTTTTTTATATATTAATGGAAATAATGGTATTAATAAAAGCTAACTTATTTAAGCTATTAAAAAGTTATTTTAAGTTATAAATAACTACTATTTACTTTATATAATAGCTAGCATTAACTTTATAATAATAAATATTAATGATAAAATAATATATTTAACTATAAGTTTTAACTTAAAAGGCTTTTACTTATAAGAAATAAAGAATTTATTAATAAATAAATAAAAGAAAATTAAAATATTAATATTTAATAAACTTAGTATAATTTTTAGCTATTTTTTTAATAAAATTAGTAAAAAATTAATTACTTAAAAAAAAGTATTATAATGCTAAAAATATATTATTTAAATAAACCTTTATTATAATAATGTTAAGTAACTTTACTTAATTCTTACTTATTAATATTATCTTTATAATATTTTTAATAAAAGGTAAAATATTAATAACCCTTTTTATTAATAATAATAATAATAAATTATTAATTAATATTATACCTTAAGATATTATAATAATAATAAAATAATTAATAAGCTTTAAATTTTTTAATAATTTAAAGATATAGTTATATTAAATAAATAATATAAAGATTAAAAACTTAAATCTTTAAGAAATATTATAAGAATTGCATAATAATAACTTAAGTAAGAAGTATTAATAAAAGCTAAATAATAAAGTTATTATTATAAAATAATAAATTAATTAAGAAGAAACTTAAGTAATTATATTAATTAATATTATAAAATGGCAGCTAAATATAAATATAATTATTAAATTTACTAAAGCTTAAAATTAAGTTATTTAAATATTTATTTTATATTATATATAAATTAATATAAATTAATTATAAAAAGTAATAATTATATATTATAAAGATAATAATTAAATAAATATATTTAAGATATTCTTTTATATAAATAAAATGCTAGTTTTAATAAATAAAAATTAATATTTTAATTTAAAATTTATAAATAATATAAAGTTTAAAGCTAAAGGTATTATTTTAAAAGATTAATATAATATAAGATTGTAAATTAAGATTAATATAATTATTTATTTTAAGCTATTAATAGCTATTTTTTTTAAGTTTAAAGAAATATAAAATATTAAGATTTTTAAATTATTAAGGGGGTAAATTTTGCTAGCTATAAATAAAATTAAGATAAAATTAATATAAAGCAAGTTTAAATTCCTTATAAAAGAGTGTATTTAATGTAGGCTTGCTTATATATTAGCATTTACCTTAATAAATTATAAATTATAAAAAAGGATATTTAAAAAGATTATTATTAACTTAAAAGCATAGTTAAGTAAAATTTATAATATTAATCTTATTATTGCTTATATTACTTTATTTAAATATAAAATACTTTTAAGCATTTAAATACTTAGGCTTATTAACTTAAATAATTAAATTATACTTAATATTTTATAAAGTTTATAAGATATTTTAAATATATTAAAATATTAATTTATATTAATATTAAAAAGATAATTATAAATAATAATATAAAATAGTTACTTTTTATATAAAAATTATATTATTATATTATTTTTTATAATATATTAATATAGGCTTTATTTAATAAATATTTATTTTAATATATATAAAATTAAGAATAGTTTATCTTAAAGCATAAGTTAAGTTATAGTTTGCTATAAATTATATCTTAAACTATACTTTAAGAACTTACCTTATGCTGCATTAAATAGAAATATATATAATATAGGTTTATTAAAGAATAATAGCTGTATTACTAAAGCTATATAAATAATATAATAATTATAAAATATGCTTAAGCTAATTAATATAAATAATAAATTTTAATTTAATATATATAATATAAGTAATATATAATTAACCTTAAATTATAAAATAGCCTTAAAATAATGTTTTAAGGTATTTATAATAGCCTTACTTATTATAAGTTAAATATTATAAAGGACTTTATTATATATATTTAATTAATAAATTTCCATTATATTATGCTTAAGGATAATTATAATGTTATAACCTTTATTTATAACCTTAAAACTCTTATATAAAAGCTATAGTATTATTAATAATAATAAATATATTTAAAGCCATTATATTATTAAATTACTTAAATTATCTTTATAAATTATTTAAACCTAAATTTAAATAATATAAAGCGTTATATAAATTAAGCATAAATAATTTTTTTTAAATCTTTACCTTTTCTTAATCTTAATTATATTAAATATCTTTTATTAAATTATTTAGCATAAAAAGAATAAAAAATTAATAAAAATTTAATATAATATAGCTAAGATAATATATATGCATTTTATAATCATAAGCCTTATTATTATAATAATAATTTATATAAGCTTTGTATATTATTGCTTATATAATAGGTATAAAGCTAATTATATAAAGTAATTATAAACTCTTTTAATTTTTATATTACTTATAAGGCTTTTTTATTTCCTTACTAAATATTTAAATTAAATAAGCTGCAAAGTTTTAAATTTTATTAATATAAAGGCATAATATTAAAAATAAATTTAATTAAATATAACGCTATATTAATAATAATAATAATGCTTTAATTATCTTAAAAAATAAGAAATATTAAACCTTTAATAGGATATTTTAAGTATAATTACTTATAATTAAAATATATTAATAGGTATATATAAAAAATTAAATAATTTAAATAAACTTATATATTAGCTTTTAGTTAATAATATTATAATTATAAATGCTAATATTGTAATAATATAAGGTTATTAAATATTTAAAAGAAATTAAAGTTAATAACTTTAAGCATTATAAAATAAAAGCTTGCTATTAAAATAATTAAGGGAATAGCTTATATAATAAAATAAGGTAATAATATAAAGTTTAGCAATAATATTTATTTAATTAAAAGTATATAAATATAAAGATTTAAATTATAAATTAAATGCTAAATTTTTAATATAAAATATAAATAAAATAAGAATTAATTTTAATAAGATATTAAATTTATATATTATTAAGGGAGTATAGGATTTATATATTATATTTATTAAATATAAGAAATTTTAAAAAGCAGTTTAATATAAATTGCATAGCGGTAAAGAGAATTAATATTTTTTAGTAGGAAATAAGTATTAAAGCTTATTCCTTAAATAAGATATAAAACCATTTTAAAAGAATGGCATAATTATTAATTTAAATATTATAGCTTTATTTAGCATATTTAAGGTTATATTATAGCTATTTATAGTAATAACTTTATATAAACCCTTTTATCCTTCTTTTTCTTTTTATATATAAATTTTACATTATAATAAGTATTTCATATTAAAAATAAGTTTAACCTTAATATTTAATACATTTTATATTTATTATTTAATTATAATTTTTTATAATATCTTTATAATCTTTAAAATAACTTTTGCTTACTTTTATATTAATAATAATAATAATAATTTATATAATACTTATAAGTAAATATTAAAAACTAAAAATATAAGAATTAATTTATTTAATTTAATAATATTATTAATAGCTTTTATAATTATTTATAAAATAGCATTATTATTTATATTATTATATAGTTTAATATATAAAATTTTATATTTATTTAAGGGCTTAATAATATCTCTTAACTTTCTTAATAAATCAATATACCTTTATAAAAACCTATTTATATTTAATTCTTATTATTTATGCCTTTAAATAAAATTTTAAGGATATAAAGTTTATTTTTATATTATATTTAATAATATTTAATAATTCTTAATATATATTAATTTAAAGCATTTATAATATTTATTATATAATCTTTATAAATATAAATTTTAAGAATTTCACTCCTTAAAAAGCAATAGCTTAATTTATAATATAGAGAATTAAGCATTTGCTTAAATATATTATATTAATTAAAATTTCATAATTAAATTTATAATTATTATATAATATAAACTTAAAATACTTAAGCATAAATCTATTTATTTAATAATAATAATATATCTTCTTAACTTTTATTATTATTTATTTATTAATATTTAAATTACTGGCTTTTTTAAGCATTTAGCATAATTAATTTATTAATAAATATTTAAAGCAATAATAAAGTTTCTTTATTTTTATTTTTAAAAGGAAATATATAATATTAATAATTTAATTTAAAAAAAACCATAAGTAACTCTATTTTTTAAGTATTAATATAATAATTATATTATTAAAGAAAACCATTTTATTTATAATATTATTATAATATACTTAAAGCCTATTTATATTTATTAAGTAAAGCAAAAATGGGGTTTATACTTAAATAATATAAAAATTAATATAATTAATTAAAGTAAAAACCTTTATTATGCTAAATAAATTAATAATTATTTTATTATTAAATTTAATTTTAGCTTTTTTTATAATAATTATATTAATTTAATACTTTAAATTTTTTTATTATAATATAAGGAATTACTTATATTTAACTATAAATATTGCTAATATTCTTATATTTAGCAGGATTCCTTAAAAATAAGTTTAATTATATTTATTCTTTAAAATAAATTAGCTAACTATAATAATTATTTTTATTTAAAAAATATTATCTTTAATAATTTAATATATAAACGCTTTATTAACTAAGAAATTAATATTTATATAATAAACCTTTTTATTAAGTTTTACTTTTATAATATAAGCATTATTATTATAATTATTATCTTAATTTTATTTATCTTTATATTTATAAAATTTATCTTTATTATTTATTTTATATTCTTTAAATTTACTTAAAAAAGTATTAAAATTATTTTTATAACTTTTATATTTATATTATATTAAATAGCTTTTTTTTATTAAACATTGCTTATTAATTAAATATTTAATTAATTAATATTTTTTCTTTTTATAAATATAATATCTTTTCTTTTAAGGTTATTTTTCTTTTCCTTTTCTATAAGCATTATTACTTTAAGCTTTATAATTAATGCTATAAAATCTTAGCTACTTAAAGCTTAAATAGCTTAAATTTAATTAATTAAATCTTTAATTTCCTTAAAATACTTAAAATTATAATTATTATCCTCCTCTTAGCTTTTAGCTATTATACTTATAATTAATATAATATTAATTTAAAACTTTATTTATAATATAAATTATAATTATATAGCTAAGTTATATTTTTATTATAAATTTTAAGTTTAAAAATAACTTTTTATATAATTAAGCTAATTTAAAAAGAGCTACTTTTAGCTTAAAAACTTCTTTATAAGCTTTAATTATTATTATTCTTAAGTTATTCTTTTTAATATAATTTTAACTTAATGCTTATTAATAAAGTTATAACTTATTAAGCATTAAATATAAAACCTTATATAAGTCTTTATTTAAATTTTATACTTTTATTTTTATAAATATTATTATTATTTAATTTATATAATAATATTAATAATTAAAATTTATATTAAAATATATCTTAATTTTAAGATATATTATTATAAATATATTAATTTAATTTATAAAATAAAGGTAATAAGCCTTAGCTTAATCTTTAAATATTTAAGGAAAATTTATATAAAATTAACTTAACTAAATTTTAATATAATAATAAATATTAAAAAATATCTTTATTTTATTATTTAATAAGTTATATAAATTTTTAATATATTTATAAAAATTATTAAAGGTTTTTATAAATTATATTAACTTTATTAAATTTAAGTATTTATTAAGAATATATTATAAGAAAAGAATTTTATATAAATTATACTTTTTATTTAATAAAGGTATTTTTAAGGTAGCTTAAGGTTATGCTAAGTATAATATATATTTTTAATATAAGCTTTATTTTTATCTTTTTATTAATAATAATAAGCTTTATTAATTATATTAGTTTTTAATAAATTATATTATTAAGTTTAAGTTTTATAATTATATATTTAAAGCTAATAATAATAATAAAAGTTATTTTAAGGATTATCTTTTTAATAATTATTATTATTTAAAGCTTATTTATAATTTTTATAAGGGCTATGCTTATAATTACTATCTTTAAAGTTATATATAATATTTATTTATATTTAATTTTAAGGTTAATAAGGCATTATAAAGCTTATTATTAATTTATTTTAATTTTTCCTTAGCTTAAACTATAATAATTAATTATAATGTTATAAGTTAATTATTATATTTTATATAAATACCTTATATTTAAAGAAAAACTTTTAAGCATTATTAATAAGGATTTAATAATACTTTAAATATTATTTATATTTATATTATATAATCCTTATAATAAGTAATAAAAAGGTTATTATTATAAAGATTTTATTATATATAGCTTATTAAAATATTTATTAAATAAATAATTAAGTATTTTAATAATGCTTTTTATATAAGGGCTATAAACTATAATTTTAAGTTAATATATTATTAGCGGGTATAAGGAAATATATAAAAGATAATATTATGCTAAATTCCGGCTAATTATAAAAAGCTAACTTTTATGCTTATTTTAAATATTTTTAAAAAAATTAACTTTTCTTTTTTCTTATATATTTAATGCTTTAATTAAGCTTTTCTTATTTTTAAGAATTTTTAAAATACTTATCTTTTCCTTTCTTTAACTCCCTTTTATTCTTATCTTCCTTTTTTATTGCATTAAAGCTTTTCCTTAAATTATCCTTAAAAAGGTTTAATAAAACCTATTCTTTATTTATTTAAATAGCTTATTTTTATTAATAATTTAACTTAAGCATAATTTTAATCTTATATATTTTTAATTAATAATAAAAAAAATAAAAAGTTAATTATAAATTAATTATTTATTAATTTTATTTCTTTTTATTTTTATATTAAATATTATTAAATTATTTTATATATTAATTTAAAGTTTTAATTAAAGCTTATATTTATTTTTAACTTATTATAAAAAAAAGTTAAATATAATTAAATTTATAATAATATTATAAATATTTTAAAATTATTTTTTAATTTTAAAATACCTTTTATACTTTTAATATTTAAATAAAATATTATCATAATTTTATATTAATATGCTATTAAGCTTTAAATTTATTTTAAATTTCTTATTAAAGATTATACTTAAATATAGCGATAATATAAATTAAAAATTAAAATAATAAATTTAAACTTTATAAATATAACTTAATATTAATTAAAAATACTTTAAATTCTTAATTAATATTTATTATTATTATTATAATTTTAAGTTTAAAATAAAAAGGATTATAATATAAAATTAAAATGCTTACTTTACTTACTTATAAGTTTAATAAGTAATATTATATTATATATTTTTATATTAATTAAATTATATAAAAAATTTAAATTTAAAGTATAACCTTATTTAAGCTTTAATTAAACTTAAATTTAATTTATTAAAAATTTAATATAATATTATTAAATAAAGTAATAAATATAAATTTAAAAGGCTTTCTTTATTATAACTTTATAATATTTATTTCTTAATAAAGTATCCTTTTATTAAATTTATTTATTTATTATATTTATTAATATCTTTATCTTTTAAACTTTAATTTAAATATTTTATAATAATATTAAAAATAAATTTCTTAAAAATAATTATTTTAATTAAAGATATTATTACTTTTAAATTTCTTTATTTTATTATTATTTTAATAAGAATTATTATAATATATATATTATATTTTTAAGCTTAAAGCCCTTTTAAATTTACTTTTATTTTAAAAATACCTTTAAACCTTAAAAATTATTTATTTTTTTTTATTTAAAGCTAAAAAATGTTTTTTAAAAAACTTATTAAAAAAAAAAAAGATTTAATTTTACTTATTATTAATTAAAGTATTAATCTTACTTTAATTAAATTTTATAATTTATTATTAATAATAAATTAAAAACTTAAATTAATATTTTAAAAGTTTTATTTTTTATTAATATAATAATTTTATTATAAATAGCTTTATTTATAATTTATAATTTAAATACTTTAAAGTTTAATAAAATTAATATTATTAAGGTTTTAAATAGCTTTAAAATTATTATTTATTAATTTTCCTATTTAAATAATTAAATTTTAAAATTATTTAAGTAATACTATATTATTTTAAACTTAATAAAAATAATTAAAAATATTATTATTAAATAATTTATTTAAAAAAAATTAAAAAAAAAGCTTTTTATTTTTTATAAATTTAATAATTAAACTTATTATATAAATTTAATTATAATTATTAAAAATATTATTTATAATAATTTTTATAATAACTTAAAAGTATAAAAAAGGAAAATTATAAAATATAATTAAAAACTTAATAATATAAATAATATTTTTTTTATTATAACTTAATCCTTTTATAAAATACTTTTATTATATTTAAAAAAATAATTAATAAAGAAAGGGATTATTTATAAGTTAATAAGGAATATTTTTTAATTAAATTTTAAATATATTTTATTAAAAATTATTAATTAAAAACTTAAATATTTTAAATAAAATAAATATTTATTTATATAAAATAATTTAAATTAAAATTTACTTAATTTAAAAAGGCTAAATTTCCTTTAAAAAAGTTAAAATAATTTTAATTTTTTAAATTACTTTTAAAATAAAAACTTATAAGCTTAATAAGTTTTATTTAAATTTAAATATATTAATATTATTAAGAAATATAATTAAAATTTATAAAATATAAATAAACTTATTAAAAGATTTATAAAGTTAAAACTTAATTTAATTAAGTTTAAAAATAAATTTAAATTATTTTAATAAAATATTAAAGCTTTTTTTATAATAAATAATAAAGTAATTTTAAAATAATTAAGTTAAAAATTATAAATTTTATTTAATAATCTTTAATAAAATTTAATTAAAATAATTTTAATAATAATAAAGTATAAATTATAATTTTAATGCTTTTCTTTAAAAAGAATAAATTACTTAAAGTTTATTATAGTTATACTTTTTAAAATTATAATATATATTAATATAATAAATTTAAGTAGCTTTTTTTAAATAGCTTATTAATAACTTTTAAATTAAAGAAATTATTAATATTCTTTAGCTTATTTAAAAATATTTAAATTAATTTTTTAAAGTATTTAAATCTTATTTATATTTAATTATATTATAATTAAAATAATTATAATTTAAAAAGATATATTTATAATTAATTAAAGTTTTTATTTAAGAAAGAAAGATTTAATTTATTTTATATAATTAAATATTATAAGTTTATTAAAATAAATTCTTTATTTAAAGAAAAAGCCTTATTAAAAGCTTTAAAAGTAATTTAAAAGTTTAATAATTAAAAAAAAGTTAACTTAATTTTAATATTTATAAATCTTATAAATTATATAATTTATATTAAAAAAAAGCTTATAATTATAAATAATAATAAGCTTTTTTAAATAAATATTATTATAATTAAGAAAAAATATATAATTAAAGATATTAAAAATTAAAATAAAGTTATAAAAATTATAAAGGTTAATTATGCTTAATTTAAAAACTTTAAAAAATAAAAAATAATTAATTTTAAATTATTAATAATAAATTATAGCTAAAAAATAAAAAAAAAGTAAGAAAAAAGAAAAATTTATTTATTAATTAAAATTAAATTTAAAAGAAAAATGCTAAGTTTTTTATAATAAAAATAAGTTTAATAAATATAATAAACTTAAAATTAAAAAAGTATATTTAATAATCCTTATTATTTAAGGAAAAAGCAGCTTAAGTAATTTTAATTATAATTATTAAAATAAGTATTATAAATATTTTAATGCTTAATAATATTAATTTAATTTTAATTAAGTACTTATTAATAATATAATTTAAAGTATATATTTTATTAAAGATATTTTTTAAGTTAATATTTTTTAAGAATTATATTAAAGATTTATCTTTTAAAGTTAATATAATTACTTTTTTAAGAAATAATATTAAGATTAATATTTTAATTAATTTATTATAAATTATTTAATATTAAATTAATTTTATTATTATATTTATTATAAATATAATTAATTAAGAATATTTTAATTTAATTTATTTAATAATTTATATAAAAATAAATAATTACTTTTTATAATTTATTTTTTTAAATATTAAAGTTAAGATAAATTTTTTATTTTTATTATATTATAAATATAATAAATTTTTATATACTTTATTTAATAATATAAACTTAATAATATATAATATAAATTCTTTATTTTTAATTAAAATTATAAAAAAGTAAATTTATATTAATTTAAATAAAATTAAAGCTATATTTTTTATTATTAATAATAAAGCTTTTAATACCTTATATTATATTCTTTTAAAAATACCCTTTTTTTTAAATATAAACTTAATATTTAAATAATTAAAGGAATATCTTTATATTTATTTTATTCTTAATAATATTAAAATAATATATAATTTAAGATAAAAAAATTAAAAGCCCTTTAAAGTAACTTTATTTAAAGAAATTTAAGTTTTTTTAAAAATATTTATTAACTTTTAAAAGCATTTTTTTATTCTTTTTAAACCTTAATTAAAGCTTAATATTAATTAATATATTAATTATATTAATTTATCTTAATATTAATATAAAAAAATATAAAAAAGTTTTAAGTATCCTTTTAAATAAAAATATAAAAAGTTTAATTTTTATATTTATAAAAAACTTTTAAGCTAAAGTTTAAAAGATTTATTAAATTAAAAGAAAAGGTTAATAAATATTACCTTATATTTATAATATTTATTTATAAAAAAAAGCTATATATATTAAAAAATAAATTAATAAGATTTCTTTTATTTTAATTATTATTAAATTAATTAATAAAATTATTTAATTTTTAATTAAAACTTTTTATAAATAAATAAGCATTAAAGTTTATTTTATAAATAATTATTCTTTTAATAATATTATTTCTAAGGGTATAATTAATTAAAAACTTGCTTATAAAAAAAAGTAAAATTAATTATAAATAAAAATTATAAAAATAAATATAATGCTTAAATTTAACTTAAATTCTTTTTAATTAATAAGAGATTAAGATTAATATTTAATTAATTAAATGCTTTTTTATAAAAAAATTATAATTCCTTTTTAAAATAAAAAAAAGAAATATTTATTTATTTACTTCTTAATTAAGAGAAATCTTTAATATAAAATTAATTTTATATTACTTAAATTAATATTAATATAATGCCATTATAATTTATTTAAATAATTCCTTATAAAGCATATTAAGTAAAAATAATTTAACTTTTAAAAGCTTTAAGAAAAATAGCTATTAAAATGCTTAAGAATTAATAATTTAATAAAGTTATTAAGAAATCTTATGCTGCTTATAAAAATTAATAATTTCTTATTAAAAAAAAGAACTTTAATTATTAACTTATTAATAATATTTTAAAAGCTAATAAAGTTATAATTAAAAATACCTTTATTTTATTATTAATAAATAAATTTATTAAAAAGTTTATAATATATAAAATATTATCTTTTTTTAACTTTTTCTTAAAATATAATTAAATTAAGCTAAATAAAAAAAGCTAAAATATTATAACCTTTTATGGGAATAATACATATGGGCATTGCGTGCTTATATAATGAGTATATATAAGCAATGCATAAATTTAAAGGTGCAAGGTTTAAACTAATTTTATTAATAATAGCTGCCAGTTAATGTTAGCTAGTTGCTAGCTGGCGGTTATATGCCTTGCGCATAAACTACTATAGCTAGCCTATAGCCAAACGGGGGAAGGCTGCAGCTTTATTGCAACCTACCCTTTATACCATAGCTAAATTAATTATACATTTTATTTATTTATTACTAACTATATAAAAGCCAAACTAATACTAATTAATAATTACTAGGGTAATTATAAATAGTTAGGTTTAAAGAGATAGCCTTGCTTTAATAATAGTTTAACTTTATTGTTAATAGCAAACCGCGGGTATCTTTTCTTAATTAGCAATGGCCTTAAATAACTAATTAAAAATAACTATATTAATTAATAATTATTGCATATTATAAATCTACATAGCGCGATTTACAATATTAATAAATATTTATTAATTTAATTAATTATAATAGCAAATTATAAATATCTTTTCTTAATTAATAATTGCTTTGCGCATTTATTATGCCTTAAGCAAAGCTAATAATAATGGCTTTTACAACTAATAGCCAGCCTTAAATAGAAATATATATTAGCATTTACTTTTATTAATTTCTTTTAACCCCTTTATTAAGCATGCTTAAAAACATTATATTAAATACTTTTTCACAACGTTCTTAAGTTATTGCAACCTTCTCAGCTTATTAAAAGCCCTCTTGTAATATCCTTATATTAAAAAGCCTCCCTTGCAATACCCATAAGAAGCCCTTGCTTGCAATTAGCACCCTTAAAAAGCCCTCGCTTAGCACCCTTAAGAAGCCCTTGCTTAGCACCCTTAAGAAGCCCTTGCTTGGCACCCTTAAGAAGCCCTTGTTTATAACCAACGCCCCTTAAGATACCCGCGTAATACCCTTAGGGCTTATAACCCTTTAAAGACCCCTTAAGCACTTAATAAAGCATAAGGCGCTTAAATACTTTAAAGTATTAGTAAATAATATTTCTTTTAAGCGATTTATATACTTAATTAATACGCTTAATTTAATACTTTAAACTATTAATAAAAGAAGTAACTTACTTAATTAGCTTAAAATTATTAAAGGGAATAATTAATATTTATTGCTAATTTAACTATATAAATAACTTAATTAAACCTTTAAGATATTTACCTTTTAATAATAATTAATATTTAATTAATAAGCATAACTTCCCTTTTTTTAATGCCCTCCTTATTAACGCCCTTTAATAAGTTTTTAAGTATAAATTACCTTAAAATTAATATAAGTTAGTCTGCTAGGTAGTAATAGCATTTAAGCGCCACTATTTATGGGTAAATGATTTAAAAGCTAATCATTAGCTTATAAGCATAGCAAAAAAAATTTTTTTCCCCCTTTCCTTTTTACCTTATGATTAATTATCGCGAGATCTACCTTAATAATAATGGCAACAACCTTAATAGTGATAATACCTGCTACTAAGCAAAAGTAGCCCTGCTACTAAGCAAAAGTAGCAATTGCTACTAAGCAAAAGTGGCGTTTAGCATTAGCCATTAAAAAGAAGCTGCTAAAATAACGATTAAGCTAATTAAAGCACGGCATTTTAAACACTTTAAAACTTTAAAGTATTAGCAATTAAATAATTTAAATTAAGTAATTTAAGCACTTTCTTAAAGTAGTTGCAAATACTTTAAAATATTGCCTTAATGACTTAACAACCTACTTTTATTAACTTAGCGATTAATTTAATTAGCTTAAAGCAAATAGTTTATAAAGGAAAGCATAATTTTAAAGCATATATAAAAAACTGCTAATATGGGAATAGTATATATAGGCATTGCATGCTAATGCAATAAGTGCATATAAGTAATGCATAGATTTAAAGGTGCAAGGTTTAAATTAATTTTATTAATAGCAGCTGCTAGCTAGTGCTAGCTAGCTGCTAGCTGGTAGTTATATGCCTTGTGCATAAATTACCATAGCTAGCTTATAGCCAAACAAGGAAAGGCTGTAGCTTCGCTGCAACCTACCCTCCACACCATAGCCAAATTAATTATACACTTTATTTATCTATTACCAACCATACGGAAGCCAAACCAACACCTTCTTTATTTTAATTAAATTATTTTAATAATATAACTTACTTATAAAAGCTATAAATTTTATTACTTAATTTATATAATATATAATTTAAATCTTTTATAATTTAGTTTTTATAATATATAAACTTTTTCTTAATAATATTATAATTAAGAAATTAAAAATAAATTATAATAATAAAAAAGTATTTATTTTATTAAGGGTTTAAAAATATATAACTAAGTATATTAAAAACCTTAATAATATTTTTTATAATTTTAAGTTAATTAAAAAAGTAATTAATATTATTAAATTAAAATAATATAAATAATAAATTAATATTATTAATTATATTTATAAATTAATTAATTAATTTTTATTAAATAAAAAGATTATTAAAATTAATAAATAAAATATTTATAAAAATATAATTAAGCTTAAATCCTTTTTAAGCTTATTAAACTTTTATAAAGTATAAATGCCTTTTTATAAAATTATTATTAAGCTATTATTTAATCTTTAAAAAAGGGTATATTTTATTAATAAACTTTAAATTATTAAAAAGCTATAAATGCTTATAAAGCTATACTTAATTAATATTAATTATTTTAATAATAAAATTATTTTTATAATAAATAAAAGTTTTAAAAAATAAAGTATATATTTTATATAAATTAAAAATAAAATATAATACTTAATTTAATATAAAAGTAATATTTAAATAAAGGCTAAAAAGCTATATAATATAATAAAGTAAAAATATAAAACTATTTTATATATAATTAAATACTTATGCTTTTATATTTATAATATTTACTTTACTTTAAAAATAAATTTAAATATCTTAATTTAATAATTTAAAGAATTTATCTTAAATATATTAAGCGCTTATATTATAAGATAGCTAATAATAATTAAAATATATAATTTTATTATTTATTATATTAAAGGCTTTAAAAATATTATTATAAATATATTTTTTAAAAAGTTATTAAGGTTATTAAATAAGGTAAATTATAAATTTAAAAAGAATATTAAGAATTAATATAATGCTTTCTTTAATTAATTATTTTAATCCTAATTATTTAATTAAAAATTACTATTATTTAATTATTATTTTTAATTAAAAGAATTACTTAAAATTATTTAATATCTTTATTATAAAACTTATTTTAAAAACTTAATATTATAATAATAATTATTTTTTTATAAAAAGATTTATTATTTCTTTATTTATAAAAAAACTTTTTAAAAATAACTTAAAAAGGATTTCTTATAATAATAAGTTATAAATAACCTTAATTAAAGATAGGAAATTATTAAAAACTATTATATTCTTTTTAAGTATTATAAAAAAAATATTATTTATTTTTAAATTTAAGCTATATATTATTAAAAAAGAATATATATTAATATTAAAAAGATTATTATTAATTATTTTTATTATAATAAGTTAAATATTTAAATTTATAATAATAAAATTATTTTAATTATATTAAATTAATTATTTATTAAAATTTATATTAATATTTAATATTTACCTTTTAATTAAGGATATAATAAATTAATTAAAGAATAATATAACTTAATAAAGTAAATTAAAGCTATGCTTTTTAAGGTAATTAACTTAAAAAGTATTAAAAAGTTCTTTATTTAAAAATTTCTTTTTAAATAAAGGCTTTTAATAAAAATAATAATAAATAAGGGATAAAAGAATATAAGTTAATTTACTTAATATTTCTTAATAATTAAAGTTAAAAAAATTATAATCTTAATATATAACTCTTATATTATTATTATTATTAAAAAAATGCTTAATAAAGAAATTAAAGGCTAAGTATAAATCTTATTTTATGCTTTTTTTATTAGTTAAACTTTACTTAAGAAATTTTATAAAAAGAATTCCTTTTATCTTTTTTATAGCTTTAAATTAATTATTTTAATTATAATTATTATTTTTATATAATATATTTAAGCTTAAACTTTAAATATATTTACTTAAAATGCTTTTAATTCTTAGCTTTAATTACTTTTTAATTTTTTATAAAATATAAAGGCAATAATTAAATTAATCTTTAATTATAAAAAGAAAGCTATGTAATAAAATATATATTATAATTTCCCTTAATTTATTTCTTTAAAAAAAAATAATTTAATTTTATTTATTAATAAATAAAGAAAAGTTAATTATTCTTTATTTAAAAAATTAATTTATTATTAATTTAATTCTTTTATTATTTATAAAATTTATTATAATAATATTTATAAACTTTAAATACTTAATAATATTTACCTTTTAAATATATTTTTATTAAAATAATTAAAAAGATTTATTAATTACTTTAAGATATAAAAACCTAAACCTTATTTACTTTAGGAAATTAATCTTATAAATATTATAAATAATAATAATTTCTTTTTAAATATTTTAATAAATTTTAATTTATTTAACTTTATTTTAAATAATCTTAACTTTAATTATTATTAAAATTAATTAAATATATTTTTATTTATTGCTTAAGCATATTAATTATTTATAAGCTTAAACTTATTAAATTCTTTAAATTTTAATATTTAAAATGCTAAACTTATAATATATTTATATATAAAGTAAAGAAACTTAAAAAATAAGCCTTTATAATTTATTAATATTTCTTTGCTTTAATTAAATAACCCTTAATATTCTTAATATAATTAGCTTAATAATACTTTTAAGTCTTAACTTAATTATTTATTTAAAAAAAAAGGGGTTATCTTTTCTTATATATGCATATATATATTTATTATAATATAAAATTTCTTTTATATATATTTATTTACTTAATTAAATTTAGCCTTAAGTTTAAATATAAAATATTATATTTTTAAAAAATATATTATAAAATTTATTATATATTTATTTATTATTTTCTTATTAAAATTAAAAACTTTCTTTTTCTTTTTAATAATTTAATTTACTTTTTCCTTTTTTTCCTTTTATTTTAATTATTATTTATACCTTATTAAAAGCTTATTTTTATAATTAGCATAATAAGAATTTTACATTATAAGGTTATAATTATTAACCTTAAATAATATTAATCTTTTTATTTTAAATAATATTAAAATTAATTATTCCTTTTAATTATATTATTTTATTAATAATAATTGCAAAGCTAAATATATTTTTAAACTTTACTTATTTAGCTATTATTATCTTTTATATCTTTTTTATATTATTATATTTATTAAAAATATAATTAAACTCCTTAATATAATAAATATAATTAATATAAGCATTATTATAAAAACTATATAAGAAGCGATAATTAAAAAAGAGAATTATAATAAAAATATTCTTATTTATAATTAAAGAAAAGTTATAACTTATATACTTTAAGTAATACTTATAAGAAAAAGCATTTTAATAGCTATAAAAGGCTATAAATAAAGCTACTTAATAATAATAATTAAAGTAATTATATATTATTATTATATACTTTTTATAAAAAACTTTATTATTTCCCTTAATAATAATAATATTTATATAGCTTTTAATTAAATTCTTAATATTTTTTAAAAACTACTTTTTTTATAATTTATTAAGAAATTTATTAAATAGTTTCTTAATTACCTTTTTAAAGGTAAAATTAATAAGTTATTAAATAAAATATTAATTTTATTTAATATTAATAATCTTATATATATAAATGCTTTTTATAAAAGCATTATAAAAAATAATTTTAATAAATTAATTTTTATTAAAAATGCCTTTTAACTTAAAGGAAATATAAATACTTTTAATTAAAACTTACTTAGCTTATAAATTATAATAAATAGCTTAAAAAAGAAAAAAAAAATTCTTTTATATTAAACTTTTTAACTTTAATTAAAAAGGATTTATTAATAAAGATATTATTATAAAAAAATATTTAAAAATAAAAGGATTATAATATTTTGCTTTAATTTTAATTTAATTTAAAGGCTAATTAAAATTAAAAATATATTAAAAAAAAGAAAAAGGAAAAAACAATTTAAAAAAGGAGAGGAAATTTATATATATAAAGTTATTATAATAAAAAAAGATAATTAATGCTAATAATAAGCTACTTTATTATTAAAAGAAGTAATTTACTACCTTACTTTTAATTAAAATTAGTTTATTGCTTAAAAGGAGTTACTTACTTTTAATTCCTTACTTATAAAAAAGTTATTTATTTTTTTATTATAAAGAAATTTTAATTAAGTAACTTATTTTAATTTATACTTAATAAACTTATAAATTAAAAAGGGAATACTTTATAATTAGCTATTATTTAAAAGAAATAAGAAATTATATACTTTTTTATTTTAATTATTAGCAAAATAATAAATTAATAGCTTTTAATAATAACTTATAAGCCTCTTTATTATTCTTTTTTTTAATTAATATAATTATTTAACTTAAGGGTAATAAGTTATTAGCTTTTATTATTTTAAGCTTATATATATTATTATACTTATTTATTTATAGCTAAGTCCTTTTTTTACTTTTTTTTCTTTTTTTTTTTATCTTTATATTATTATTAATTAAAGGTTAAAGGTTAATTATTACTTAGCTATTTTAATAATAATATGCTTTTAATATATTAATTTTTTTCTTTATTTAATTTTTATTTAAGGATAAGTAATAATTATTTATAAAAGCTACTTTAAGTTATAATTAAATATTAATTATATTTCTTTTTTATTTTTAACTTTCTTTATTTTAATTACTTATATAATAATTTTTAAAAATATAAGGCTTTTTTTATTATTATATCTTTTCTTTTTATTATATCTTTTCTTTTTATTACTTAACTTTTATTATTTATTCTTTATTTTATTATTTATTCTTTTTACTTTCTTTCTTTATAATTAAAAGTTAAGATATCTTTTAATTAAAAAGATAAAATAAAAAAGTAATCTTAATTATTTTTATATTATAAGATATTTTAAGATTTTAATGCTTTAATTTTAATAATTAAATTTATTAATTTAAGAAAGAATAATTTAATATTAATAATTATAAAACCTTTTTACTTTAATAACTTTAAAAACTTATTTAGCAAAGTATTATAATTTTTAAATATTATAAATATTTAAAATTAATAAAACTTTGCTTAAAAAATAAGTATTAACTTTTTTAAAAATGCTTTTAAAATAAGAATTATTATAAATAAAATTTACTTAAATAATATTTAATAAACTTAAACCTTTAATTAGTTATTATTTTTTAATATAAAATAAATAATATTTAATAATAAGTTTATAAAGATAATATAAGAATATTTCCTAAGCATTAATTTTTACCTTAAGTTAAGAAAATTAGCTAAGTTAATAAATTTAATAAAATAATATTAAGCCTTCTTTGCCTTTAATTTCTTTAATATAAAAGGAATGCTTTATAAATATAAAAAATTAAGAACTTAATATATTATAGCCCTTATAACTTAGCAATTTTTTAACTTTTAAAATATTATATTCTTATTTAAAAATTTTTTATATTATAATTATACTTTATTTATAAAATATTAATAATATAAATTAATAAAGAATTATAAATTTATTATTATGCTTATTTATATATTTAATTAATAAATAATAATAATTTTTAATAAAATAAAAAATTATTACTTATTATAAAATAATTTTATAAAAAAAGCCGGTTTTACCTAAAATCCGCTCTGCTGCCCGTGCAATACCTTAAAACTATATTTTAATAATAAAATTTATCTTAATGCAATTAATTTAACTTTATTATAATGGCTATAAACTCTTATGGTAATAACGCAAAGGTAATTTTAATAATAATGAATAAAGGTAGTATTAGCTTAGCATAAAGCCGCTATTATAAATATTATAAAGAAAAAGCTTATAATATTAAAGTAAATAATTAATAAAATAAAAATAAAGTTAATATAAAGCATTAAGTAAAAAAAATAAAATATAATAAAATCCTTAATAAGCTTATATTTAAGATTTTTAAAAAAGGGAACTTAAGATAATCTTAGCAAAAATTAAATAAAAACTCTTTACTAAGTCTTAGTAATTATAATAATATATTATAATAATTAAGTAAAGAATTATAAAATAAAATACCTTAATAAATTAATTATATAAATTAATTTATAAAAAGAGGTTATTAAGGCTATTTAAGTAATTCTTATTAGCAATTAAAATAGCAGCCTTAAATATATAGCGGCCTTAAAGAAAAGCCTTAATGGCCCATTAACTACCTTCTTAATAAAAGTTATCTTAATTAAATATTAAAGATAAATTATAATTAAGGCTAAATATTAATTTATTAAACTTTAAAAATAAAGTTTATTAAAAATAATTTAAGTAATTAATATATATATAAAGCAAACTTATAAAGTAATTATAATAAGGGTATATAAAAATAGCATTTATTTACTAATATTTAAAATAAATAAAGAAAGAAATTAGCATTTATAAAATATAAAATGGCTATAAGCTATTAAAGAAAGAGCTAAAATATTTTAAAGAATTTATATAATTATTCTTAAGGGAATTCTTATAGCCCTTATAAAGAAAAACTTAATTAAGGTCTTTAAGGAATATTTAAAATAGGTAAATAAAGTAGTAATAATAAAAGTTTGCATTTTCTCTTAATATAATGCTGCTATAGCATAAACTTATTGCATAGTTGCTAAAATTAAGCAACTAAATAATGCTAAAAAGCTATATAATCTTAAAACATTATAAAAAGAATATATATTTAATTATAAGCCTTTTAAAGGCAATATTAAGCTATAGCAATGCTTTAATTATTATAAATAAAGATATAAAATAAAGTTTTATAAGGCATTACTAAAATATAATCACTATATTAAGAAAAAGTACTTTAATAAAAAAGCAGCATACCCTATTTATATTAATAATATAATATAAAAATGCATTAATTATAAAAAATAATATACATTTTATAAATAAAAATAATACTTAAAAGTAAATAAGTAAATATATTATATAAAGCTTATATATTAAAGCAAACTTATAATTTTTATAAGTATTAAAAGGTTAATATAAAGAAGTATATTTTTTAATACATTTAACTAAATTAAGCTTACTTTTCCTTTAATTATTCTTAATAAGCAAGACTATAAACTTTAAGCACTTAACCTAAGGAATTAAAATATTTATAATATACTTTAAGCAATTACTTAACGTTTTAATAATAAAACTATTTAAGCAATATAGTAAAATTTAAAAGTTATTATTATACCCCTTACTTAATATTAAAAGTTACTATATAAAATTAATAAATAAAATATAGAAATATAGTAAAAATATATTATTATATAAAGCGCTTTAATATTATTGCAATTTAAGAAATAGGTCTTAAAGGGGATATAAAGACTTTATATTGCCTTAAAAGGGGATAATATTATATAATATAGCAAGAAAGAAGTAAAGCTGCATTATATATTTTAAAATAAATATTAAAGGGAATTTAAAAGGCTAATATAAGGATAAATTAAGTTAACATTACCCTTTAAAAAAATAATTATAATATATTACTTTACTTTATTTATATTTTATAGCAATATTATAATAAAGAATAAAATATCTTAATTTATACCCTTTTATAAATACCCTTAAGCTAAGAAAAAAAGGTTTTTATAAGTAATATAAACTTATATTTTCCTTTATAAAATAAGTATAATAAGAGTTTAAAAGGAGTAAAATTACTTTTTAAACTTACAATAAGGTAAAATTTAAGTTTTTTAATATTAGCTATAAAATTTATATAAGTATAAAAGGGAATATAAGCTAAAAGGGACTTTATTATAAATTATATATAAGTTTTAAAAGAGGTCGTAATATAATTTATAAACTTTTTAAATCTTATAAAATTAAACTATTTCCCTTAAATAGCAAAGATTTCTTATTAATATTAATAAGAAAAGGGTAAAAGCTTTTAAAGATATAATTAAAAAAAGATTAATTATATAATGCTTGCTAAAGTAATAAAAGGATTTTAACGCTTAATGAATATTAGCTTTATAGCTTAATATAAAACTAAATAAAATAAGCTTATTACCTTTTTATATTATACTATAATTAAGATAACTTTAAAGATAGCTTAAAATATAAGCAAAAAAATAATATAATAAATTAATAAGGTTTAAAAGGCAATATAAATAATATAAAAAGTAAAAAGATAATAGCAATTTTATAAGTTTTAGCTTTATTATAATAAACTTAAGTAAGCATTAATAAAAAAAAAGAAAGTAATTTAAATTATTATAATATAAATATAAAAGAATATTATAGCTAAAGTAATTATAAAGTAAAGTTTCTTATAATTATTAAAGAAATAAGCATAAATATGCAGCTATTGCTTATTTAAGCTAATAAAGATCCCCTTATTAATTAGCAATAATAGCTATTATATTAAAAATTATAAAGAAAAGATAAATATTTTAATTTAAAAATTCTTTTTATAAGTTATAGCTATAATGCCTCTTAATAACCCCTTAATAAATCTTAAGGCAACTTAAGCTATAAATATAAGGGAAATTAATATAAGCCTTTAAGATATATATAAAGTTCTTTATAAAATAAGTAATAATAAGGTATTTAGCAAAGATTTTTTAAGCATTTAATTCCTTAAAGCTTATAGGAAGTTTATTTATAAATTTATAGCAATCCTTACTTAAGGTAGCTTTAAGATTAAGTACTTTTTAAAAGCTTTTAAAAAAAAAATAATAATTATATTATAAAAGCTAAGGAAAATAATCGCTAAGAGCTTATAAGCTAAGAGTTAAAAACTTATTATCCTTTTAAATAGCTTAAGGAAAATAATAAAAGTAATTTTTATAAGGCAATTTATAGCCTTTGCTAAAAATATTAAAATATTTCCTAAGAAATAAATAGGAAATTAAGAAAACTATAATATAAAGCTTATTATAAGAATAATTATTAACCTTATCTTAAATACTTAATAATATTATAGCATAACCTTACTTTTATAACTTAATATATTAAGGGCTTTTAATAAGGTATATTATTAAGTATTAATAAATATATTAAAAGATTGCTAAGTCTTAAGATAGATATAATAAATAATTTAATTTTATTTATTTAAGAGGTTATTATAAATAAGCTTTAATAATAGTATATTAAACCCTTTTAGGGTTTAAGCTAAAGTACTTTAAGGATTTTCCTTATTCTTTATACTCTTTATTATTTATATTACATTGCTTTATTAAAGACTTTATAATGTTTAAGGGTTAATAATAATTAAATTTATTAATAATATAAATCTCTTTGCCTTTAATAAGATATTATAATAAACTTATGGAATACTTAAGGAGGCTTAAATAATATATAATATATAAGCATAGAAAAAGGGAATAATATTTAATGCAATATAAAGTAAGTTAAATATATTTTACTTATTAACAATAACTTCTTTGCAAACTTATTATGCTTTTAAGCAACTTTTTATTCCTAGTAAAATTAATGCAATTCCTAAGAATATAGCTAAATTAAAAGCTTTAATAATTTATATATATTATTAATATTAAATAAAAATAATAACCTAAATATATACCTTTATTAAAATTACTATAAAAATATAGGAATATAGCTTTAATTATATATAATAAGTTTATATTATTTATATTTATAATATATTAACTTATAATATATTAATATAGCATAAGATAATATTATAAAAAGGGAAGCTTAAAGGGCTAATATAACGCCTTTAAGAAACTTAAAATAAATATATTAAAATAATTATAAGCGCTTATAAGTAAATAATTATTTATAACCTTAAAATAAAGATATAAATTCCCTTATTTAACCTTTACTTAAATAAATAAGTAACTATATTTAAATAAAGGCTTTTATAATTCTTAGCATTAATTATTATTTAAAGAATTTAAGTAAAGATTTAAAAGTAATTATAATAAATAAGGAAAGGCTATAAAAGATATTTTTAAAAATATATAAAGATAATTAATTATAGCTAAAGCTAAAGGATTTAAAAATAGTAGGGAAATTAATTAAGCTTATAAGATGCTATAATTAAGGATTAAAGGGTTTAATGAAAGGAATAATTTTAAGCTTAAAGCGGCTATTTTAAAAAGGCATTATGCACAGCAAACTTTTTAATATTTAATTTTACTATAAGATTATTAAAATAATTACTAATTAAAATAAAGGCATCCTTATTAACTTAAATATATATAAAGATAATTAAATTAAAGGCATTTTTTTTAAGCTAGGGTTAATAGAATTAATATGCTTAAGTATAAGTGCAAGAAATATAAAATAATATATTATTTAATAATTAGCTATTTAAAATCCTTACTTTAGCTTTATATTATATATTTAGAAATTAAAAGTAGTTAAGATTTATATAATGCTATTAATAACCTTAAAAGGGCCTTAAAGGTAATATATTAGCTTCTTAGCCTTAATAAGCTATAGGAATATTACTTATATAAGCAAATTGCTTAAAGAAATAAGGATATAAGCATTAAAATCTTAATTAACCCCCTTAAGGCAAAGTAAAAAAGGAAAAGAAACCTTAAAAAGGGGTTAGCTTTAAAGTAATAATAAATTAATTATTAATTAATAAAAAGGATTCTTAGATTTTAAGGCTTTATAGCGATCCTCCCTAAAGAAGCATAATTAAGGCATATAGCTTAATAAGAAGTACTTAATGCTTATTACAAGCCCTTACTAGCAGGTTATTACTTAAGAGCGGAATTGCAGTAAAACCGCTAAGCGCATAAAGAAATATTAAAAAATAAAAGAAAAAAGAAAATATAGCAACCTTAAATTAAGGATTGCAAAAATATTAATTTAAAATTATATTAAACTTAAGGCAAAGCTTATAAAGGAAATTATTTAATTAGCTTAATATATTAAGCTAATATTGCTATAAGAGTTTATAAAAATATACTTAAAAGGGTTATGAAAAGAATATAGTAAATACTTAGCTACTTATCCTTAATTATAATAATTTTATTTAAATAAGCAATAATAAAAGCTAAAAACTTTGCATTAAAGGTTTTAAAAATATTATTATTATTTTTAATATAAATAAACTTATTATAAACTTAATATAAATTATTAAAAAAACATAACTTATAATAAATATAATTAAGGAAAATATAATTTTCTATAATTTTATTATAAACCTTTTTAATAATATTAAGGACCTCCTAAAGGTTTAATTTATTAGTATTCTTAAAGGCCGCAAAGAGCTTATAAATAGCAGCCTAAGATATTTTAATAATTATAAGCTTTGCCTTATTAAATTTAAACTTATTAATTATATATAAGTATTTATTAAGGAAAGAATAATAATAATTATTTAGCTATAAATATTAATTAAGGTTATAAAGATAAAGTAAAGAATATTTATAAAGGTTATAATGCTAATAACGTTATTAAAGCTTTTAATTTTAAAGGTTAAGCATAAAGTATAAATAATATTAAAGAAAGCTATATTAATTTTAAAAATAAGAGCTTTAGCATAGATTTATAAAGAAATTAAAGATAAGTTATAAAAAAGTATTAAAAAAATTTTATAATAATATAATTTTTTTAATAATTTCCTTTATAATATTAATAATAGCTTTTTATTTTTCCTTTTACTTAAATAATTAATAGCGAAATTATAAAAGGGATATAATAAGGTTATGAGAATATACTTATAACTTAAATGCAAAAAGTTATAATAAAGTAGTTGCAATTAATATAGCGCTTAATATAAATATAATAAAAATAAATATTATTTAAAATATAATTTTAAGTAATAATAATAATAAGAAAATAGCTAAAGATTATAATAAATTTATTAAAAACTTACTTTAGCATTTTAAAGATTTAAATATAAATTAAGATATAGTTAAGCTTAATTATATTTATAAATATTACCTTAAAGGCCTTAAAAAAGGTTATAATAAAGTTATTAATAATGCTTTTTATAATAGCTAAAGTAATGCCCTTAAAGCTAGATTTCTTAAGGGTTGCAATATTAATATAGCAATGCTTTTAAAAGGATGTTAAAACCTTTTAAAAATCATTATTATTATTATTGGTTTTATTAAGAAATTTAATAAAATTGCTAAAGGTTATAAAGTAAGGGCGAAAATATTAATTTAAGGCCTTAACTATATTCTTAATATTATTTAATATAATAAAGATTATGGATAGGTTATAAAAATAATAATAAAAGTATAAGGCTAGGAATTATTAAAAAGAAATTATAAAGGGGTTATAATACCGTTGCAAAGCACTTAAATATTTCGCAAGATTGCTAATAGCTAAGAACTTACTTAAAAAATGGTATATTATTAAAAGAATAAGAAAGAGAAATAAATAAGGGGTTATAGCTATTTATGCTTTTTAGCCTAAATTTTATTACTTATATAAATAATTTTTTACCGCCTTTTTATTTAAAAAATAATAAATAAGTAAATTAAAAACCTTATAAAAGGGTTGTAAAGTAAAAGGAAAAATTTCCCTTTTTAAGGATTTTTAAGTATAGGTATAAAGTTTATACTACTTAGTATAGCATGAATAAGTAGCTGTATTATTATAAAAAGGTTATGGCGTAAGGGTTTTTTTTAGCTATTTAGTATGGTTTTTCCCTATGAATAAATTAGCAAAGGGACTGCATATTAAATGGTTTTTAGCTAGTAATAGCTTAGAATAGCGTAAATAAATTATTATTATTATAAAATAATTTTATATTAAAAAATAAAAATAATAAAATAAATAAAAATGTTAAAGCACTTATTTATAAATATTTAATAATTACTTTAAAAAATAAAATGTAAGATTTTAATAGGAAATTTATATTAAGATTGAAATAAATTAATAAAGTATTTTATAAATAATATATTATTAAGTTTATTAAAAATTACTTTAAGGAAAATTAAAAAAAGAATAATTAAGAGGTATAAAACTAAGCTAAAGCTTTTTTAATTAAAATTATATACCTTATAATATTTAAAGCTATTATTAATATTATTACTTAAATATTTATTATTTAATTAAAGCTTAATAAGATTTATAAAGTTATTTAAATATTTATATTAATTTCTTTTATTAAGATTAATAATATAAAAGTAATTAAAGTAAGAAATAAGCTTTTATTATAAAGGGAAATTATTTAATAATAATAATTTAAATTATAATATATTAAGATTATTATTAATTATAAAAAAGGTATAAGGAAAATAATATCTTTAATATAAATTAATTTAATAATTTAATTTTAAATATTTAATATATAATAAAGTATAAACTTTTATATAGTTTAAAATTAATTAAGTAAAACTTTAATTAAATAAGCCTTTAACTTAAGTATTATATTATAAGATATTTTAAAGCTAATAAGGATTGCTTATTTTAATATATATAAAAATCTTTTTTATTTATTTATTTTAATAATAAATATAAATAAAACTTAAAGTATATTAATTAATTTTAAATAATTAAAGTAATAATTAAATTTACTTAAGAATAATTTAAAAGGCTTATAAATAAATTAGCTAAGTAATTAAATATAAATTATAGAATTTAAAAATAAAAGCTTTATAAAAAGCAAAAATAAAAGTTAATAAAGTTAATATATTATGCTTAATATAATAATTAAAAAGAAAAATAAATTTATTTTTTATTTTATAAAGATATTTAAATTTTTAATAATTATATTAATATTAATTATTAAATTAAATTTTAATAATTAAAAGGATATAATTAATAAATATATTATTAAGTAAATCTTAAGAATATTTAAAGCTTTTATAAAGAAATAAAAGCTATAATAAGATAAATAAGTAAGGAATTAAAAATAATAATAATAATTAAGATTATAATAAGGTAGATTTTAAAACTTAAAGGCTTAATTAAAGGTAATAAGGTTTTATTTTAATAATTTTTATAATATTTACTATAAAGTACTTAAAAAGGGGTATATTAATAAATATAAGGAAATATATAAAAAATAATATTATATTAAATTTTAATTAATTATAAAAAGTTAACTTTTATACTTATTTTAAATATTTTTAAAAAAATTAACTTTTTTCTTTTTTTATATATTTAATGCTTTAATTAAGCTTTTCTTATTTTTAAGAATTTTTAAAATACTTATCTTTTCCTTTCTTTAGCTTCCTTTTATTCCTATCTTCCTTTTTTATTACATTAAAGCTCCTCCTTAAGTTATCCTTAAAAGGGTTTAGCAAAACCTATCCCCCATTTATTTAAGTAGCTCGTTTTTAATATCCATAATAGGCCAGGTTAATTAAAGTTTAAGCAAGCATTTTATTAACTATATACCCTTTAATAAAAGCTAATAGCTTCTTAGCATTATTAGCTATACTTATAAGTTTTTATAATAAATATTATAAGGAATGAAATTAATAAAATAAAGAAATATTAATAAAATAGGTAATATTTAGGAGTAAGTTAATAATAATAATTTAATAATAAGTAAATTATAGTTATTAAAAGAAAAAAGTTATTAATTCCTTTAAGCCTTAAAAGCTAAGGCTTTCTTTTATTATTAAATCCTTTTATATTAATTAAAAGCATAATATATAACTTACGCTTATTTATAACATAATATTACATTAACTTTAGCAATTATAATAATTATAAACTTTATTTATTAATAAAATAAAGTTTTACTAAGTTTTACTAAGTTTTAAAAAGGAATTAAAGATAGGTTTATTTTTAATAAAGTCTTATACATAATAAATGCATATTTCCTAAATAGCAATAAATATATATATAAATATTATAAGAAATGCTACTTAATTTATTTAATCTTTATAATATTTGCTTAAGGAGTTTAATAATATAGGGAGGCTTAAAAAAGCAATCATTATTATATAATGTTTACTAATAAGGAGAATATAATTTTAAGTTAGGGAAATCCTTATAAAATTACCTTTTCTACCTTATTAATTTATAGTGCTTATAATTATTAATTAGTATTAATAGGTTTTTTATACATATGATAATTATATGGGAAGCAATTATATATTGGTATTGTTCTATCTAAGTTTTGAAAGGCTATATGCCTTGGAGGGGATAATTAAAGTAGCCTTTTAAGTGCGAGGGTCGTACTTGCTAACAATATGATTAGCACGCTCTGTTCCATCAATCTCGTGTAGCATGCCTAGGTAGAGGCTGAAGACTGGAGACGGCAAACTCCTGGACGTATGCTCTCTCTACATGTACGTACATTGAGGTCACTCAAAACGCGAAGCTACTATGACTTGTACATAATAGTTTCAATCATGGACTCGAAATCAGTTGAATTATATCAAGAGTATTTGCTTCTGGAAAGGCAGAACGGTTTATTTAACAGCGTAAGATTGATCAGAATTGTAGCTACTACCATGTTCACCAATTGGACGGAAGGTCAGTCATACCCCAGTTCTAACTAGGTAGATGGAATATTCAAAGATTCCATGATGATTCTGCCCTTCAATTATCGCCACGTTCCTGTGTTCAGAACGCGATTATTCTGAGGGACATTCTCATTTTCAGAAAAAAGCAGTGAAGGTGAAGAGCCCAAAACACAGTCTTAAGCCTGACACCTGGAAGTTCCTTGGAATACCCCTAGGGCTGAAGCCGACGGTGATGCAAACCCCTCATCCTTTAAGCATAGACTCCACTGGAGTAGAGTTGGCCATGGTTTCGGCAGGGTTGTCAGATCGTGTGATGCGACTTACCTCAGTGACAGGATGACAAGGAGATGAGTCCAGCTGAAGTTATTTAGACTTGGGATGGCATCTTTCATCGCATGCCTAAGGTTTTAATATTGGCTTGAATACCTTGTGTGCGCGGAAAGTTGTACCCTTTTGACCAAAACATAGGTAAAGAGTCCTACGCCTTGACCAGGGCTCCCTAGCATGTCAGCCTGGCCTAGAAGCGTGCTGCAGCGCTGTTTCAAATGTGAGGCGTCGGGGACCAAGCTTGGCTACAACTGTCGCGTGTCAACCACCACAGAAGCTACTGCCATCATGAGCTTGGCAGCTCATCGAATATCACGGGCATGTCTTGGGCCCGAATCTTGCCATCCCGCACAGTACGGTTCTAGGCGTCTATAAATCAGACATGTTCCGCTCTCATTGGGTCCCGGTCCATCGAATCGTGCTCACCCACCTCACTGTTGTCTACTCGATCACAACCCACGCGTGTCAAGTTCAATAACTACCTCAAACCAAAAGAAGCCACTAAAATTCCGCGAGAATGCAGTTCAAGGTTATCATACTGTCTATTGTCACGTTGGCTGCTGGGCATGCCGTTGCCAGTAAGAAAGCAACACTAGCCGACCACTCAAGGCTGCACTAAGCGACCGGGCAAAATGCTAATTCCCATTCTTCTTATAGAAGACTTCTCTAGCCAGGAGGATGACTTCAGCGGCTTCATTAATGGCGAAGGTAATGTTGTCTTCGGCAACGAGGGCGTGGCGTGCACGGTTGACGGAGAGGAGGGAGAGTGCAATCAATTCGGGTCGTGCTTCAGGCTCAATGTCAACGAGGTTGATGCACTGGCGCAAGACGCGCCAGAGTGCATTGCAGGTGGCGAGATCGGTGTTTTGGACGAGGATGGAAACGTGGTTCCTAGTTAAGCACACAATGACCAAATCGTTTCTTCCCCTTCCTCGTCCATGCTTGCACGACACGGTCTGTTTTCAAAGCCTCACGTTGGATCCACCTATTCGGGGCTGCTGTTGCGATGGCTCTAGATCATAGAAACTTTATGCCTTGACTGGGTAGGGTAAGCTGTGCGCAAGCAAATACGCATATCCCTCCCTGGTGCCTCAAGATGAATGTAAACTCGATCCAACCACGGCCCGCGCAGCGGATGAACCAAAATCCTAGGCCGGGATTCATGAGAAGGAAAAGATTTTGGATTTTGTCAACTGAATTTAGGTTATCGCCGCAACCTTCGCAAGGCAGCATTCTGGATTTGGACACCTCTGCTACCGCTCAATCCACGACTCTACGTGACTATAGCGAAACAAACAAAACCTGAGACCTCCACGGGTACCTGTAAGGGACCCAGGCGATAACTCGTTCAACCTTTGCAAAGGCGACCGTAGCGACGACGCTGTGTGTATAGAGCTCCGCTTTACCTCGGCAAAATTTGGAGCCTCCCAGAGCAGGGCTCTTTGAGCACCACAACATGAATCTTACTAACTGACAATAGGTCAAGATCACCCACGTCGACCTCGTCCCCAACCCACCCATAAGGTAATGTGTCTGTTAAGAATGGATAGCAAATCCACACCGCGCTGATAAGCACATGACAGGGGGCCAGGACCTCGTAGTCTTTGCGACAGCGAGGGTCAACGAACCCATCGTGCAGGGCGCCGTCGTTGATGTCAAGGTAAAGTCCCTCGGCACTGCGGTGTACCACAAACGGTTCGACATCTGTGAAGAGCTGGGAAAGATGGGGCAACACTGCCCAGTGGCGCCCTCCGATTTCCTCGTCAATGGGACCTGGCCCATCCCCAAGAAGGGCTTCCCTCATGTAAGCAGCACCAAGGGCTCTGCCAGGATGTCTGTCTGGGGTTTCTACTAACCTCGACACAGGGTACTTATGGTATAAACGCATTCGCCAGGTTTCCGGACGGCCGCCCCATCTCCTGCGTCGAAGGAAAGGTCAAGATGTGAGAAATTGGCTAGGGGGATGGTATGCCGTGTTCACAATGGGGAGTCATCCGCCACGAGAGTGGAGCTTGGGAGTAGCAACCAAGAGCCATCCCAGAGCTATGAGAATGTGTTATTCATTATTTCAAGTAGTCAATCATTATCAGTGTATCCGAGGATGGCTCAAAAGTGATCAATCCCTGATCGTCTCGTGGCCCACTATCGGTGATTGCCCACCGTGATTGTCTGGTGATGTCGACGGCTGGTCCCGGCTTCTCGCCTCTCGCACCAAAGGAGCTCAGGACGGCAGCAAGGATCAGGCGAACTTCATGATCTTCACTGGATTTTTGTTGATCCGCAGTTTTTGCTGGGTGGTTTACCCGTACTGGCTTGTTAGGGCCACAATAGAAGCTACGCAATTGCAGAGCACAGAACGGTACTCCTGGATCAGAGATGTCCTGTCCGACTTCGACTGCCTCTTTCTCTTAGCACTGATAGGGAAGTTTGTATGAACTGTAGCTCATACTCTCAGTCCACCAGTCCCTGTCACTCGTGCAATCACACACCGATCTCTGCCACTTCGACTTACCAGAGACAAGAAACGCTTTGGTATTCCTGCTGAACAAAAACCAACCGGCTTCAAGCATCGCTTTTACAGAACTCACCCAGTCACTTGTTATCCATTCAACATAAACACAAGCCAACCTTCTTGCAATGGAGTCACGCAGACGAGCATCGCAGAACACATTGTGCCTTTGCGTCCATGTCACTCATATTCCCTGGGTATCTATCTGCCTATGCCCTCAGCCCGTCTAGGAGTCCCTTCAAAGTCAGCCAGCCATCGCTATCCTCCCAGTTCTCCTTGCCCTTGCCCATCACGCTACGGATCGCAGCCCTAGCCTTTCCCTTCCACTTCTCCCCGACGCTCTCCACCTGCGGGCCGTAGTTCTCCAGCACCGCTACTAGCTCATCGGTCCTCTGAACCACGACCTGCCACGCCTCCTTGTCCTCGAGCCAGTTTCCGCCGCCGCCGCCGCCGCCGCCGCCGCCGCCCTCTGACCTGGACTTGGCAGAGTCGGCAGTCAGGCCGCCGCC
Organism: Diaporthe citri; assembly: GCF_014595645.1. Classification (NCBI taxonomy): domain Eukaryota; kingdom Fungi; phylum Ascomycota; class Sordariomycetes; order Diaporthales; family Diaporthaceae; genus Diaporthe; species Diaporthe citri. Next base: position 4,658,660 of record NW_025064851.1, on the reverse strand, counting down.
CATGGAGCTCGCGCCCGACGTGGCTCCGCCGACTGCGGCTCGCCACGCCTTCTCCGAGGCGTCGATAGCGCCCTCGTAGTCCCTCCTCCACACTCTCACGCGCGACACCAGCTCCCACAGCTCGGACCGGCTCGTGATGAGCGGCGCGACCTCGTTCTCCATCATCTCGTTGACGTTCCTCTCCACGCTCCCGCGGGGCGGCTCGTACACCCCGCCCGGGTTGGCGTCGTTCTTCTTCTCCACGGACAAGACGCCATCTGTCAGGAGCAGCCTGAGGATGTCGTCGTCAAGCGCATCTTCCGTCTGGCGGAGCCGGATGATGGACCGCACCGCCTGGATGATCTCAAAGAACGGCATGGGCCGCATGCGCGTGGCCAGTGTGATGACATTGTCCCAGATGCGCCAATTGTCGCCTGCTATTGACGCCCCGCGTTTGTAGGCCTTCATCGATTGGACGAGCAGCATCGCTGGATCTTTCGGAGTCCTCTTCGTCGACGGCCGTGGTTCTTCGTCCTCCTCATCGTCCCCGCGCTTGTGTCCGTTTGTTGGCGCATCGCTCTCGTCACCGTTTTCCTTAGCCTTCTTACTCTCGCCCACTGCCTCGAGGTACATGCTGTACAGAGCACTGCCCAGGTTGCTCCACGTCCGCGCGTCCTCGCCTCCAGAGGTATCGTTGGATGACCCGATTGCTCGGGTGAACGCTTCCGCCGCGTCGCCGAACAGCCCGAGCCGGAGGTTGATGTCCCCGAGGCGGTTCCATAACTCTGGCGCGATCCGATTTACAGACACGGCCAGATCGTACGCCTCACGCGCCTTGTGCCAGTCCTTCAGTGCAAGATAATGCTCTCCCAGCGACTTTTGTGCCCGGGCGTACCTATTCTTCGAGATCTCCCACGCGCGCTCGTAATGCGCCACTGCTGAGTCGGACTCCATGTCGCCCAAGATGCAGAACAGCCTTGGTGCATTGGGCTGGGGCGGAGTCCTCTCAGGACCAGTAAAGTCCTCAGCCTTGAGCGTTGATATCTCTGTGTTCTTGTCAAGTTCTTCGTCGGCCGCTGCAGGGTCTCCGTCTTTACGGTGGAATAGCCGCCACCGGATGATTGCTCGAGCCTTCTCCTCACCGCCGCCTCCCCTTCCGCTGCCGTCCTCGTCGTCCAGCGTTGCGCTGCTTGCTAGGCAGAGCGCGACTTCAGCCCAGAGCTTGAGACGTTTGAAGATCTCGAGTGCCGAGACCAGGGACCCGACACCTGTCCATGCGTAAGCCAGTTCCGATTCGAGATGCCATCGTGGAGGCGACGAAAGAGCGTGTATGTATTGCAGCCTAACATCCGCTGAAGCCGACTCGGTTGATTCGGCAACAGGGAAGAAAGGCTTTGGTTTCTCATCAACAGGCGCGGCTGATTCCCTGTCCTGCTTTGCCTTCGGGTCTTCGTCGGCGACCGAGACTGATATGGCTGGAACATCTGTATTTTCGGTCCTGGCTGGCGCGTCCCCTTGATGACCGGAAGTGACCTTCTCGGCAGTGTCAACAAGGACCTGGTCGATAACCGCCTGCATCTGCAGCACACCCCTCTCCACAGTCCTGCTGTGATGCATCTCGATCCTCGACCGCACCAGCAGTGCCTGCGTGTAGACCTGCCAGTTTGTGCTCTTGTCATTGATGACTCTTACTGCAAACGGCAGGATCTCCTCCGAGGTAAGCGTGTCTGCCGGTGAAAACGCATCTTTCAGTGTGGCTTCAGTAAGAAGGATGATCTGGTCGAGGGTCGAAAGCTGCGGCTGTTGGTCGGCCTTGATGTCCCGCAGCTGAACGGGGAGCGTTGATTCCGTGGCTGATAGGTTTTCCTCGCCGTGCTTTCCCTCCGTTCCGTCCTTGGAAAACTCGATCTGCTCCAGAAGGGTGTCGTCGTTCAGGGGCAGCGCTTGAGGAGCCTCATCCTCCTCTCCTTCCTTGGATGTTTCGACATCACTTTTAGCAAGCACCACGAGCTGGCTAGTGCTCTTATCCTGGAACCGCGTCCTCTTCCCCAGCGCCCCGGACAGGGCATAAACAAAGCCGTTGAGCTCCGCGGCGAGTTTCAGCGCCTCCCGTGCTTTGACGTCTTGGCCCAGCATGATGCAAACATTGGCCTTCTCCACCAAGAATCGCACCTTGTCTTCTGACGAGTATTTTGACGCAGTCTCGGAGACTTCCCACGCCTCGCCCAAGACGTCGCCTTCCACCCGGGCCAATCCTTCCTGGATCTTCTCCACCAGGCTCGGCACCTCGCTCATACCCACGTTCTTGGTGAAGACACTCCCGGAGCTCAGGCTTGGCTGGATGAAGAGCTTATAGTGCCACACGTACAGCCTAAGCTTCATCCATGCCAGACTCAAGGGCCCCTGAAACCCCGCTTGAGCCTGAGCTGCTGCCCACTCCGACTCCGAGGCCACATTCTCAATAACGTGTCTTGCCAGACAGAACAAATCGATGTGAGGGATAAAAGGGTAGACTCCGACGCCATCCACATCCAGCGACCGGATTCCCAAGCCGAACTCTGGTGAGTCCAAGTAGGGAGCCGCTAGGTTTATTTGGTCGCGGGTGAGAACAGGACCGGTCACGTTGGCCTGAAGGAAGGCGTTGAAGGCAGCCAGGCCGTCCTGTAATGATGGTGCCATCGGGAAAAGCAAGCAATCCAACTCCAAGGACAGGAAGGAAGGTGGTTGTGAAGCCCAAGACACAGTCAGAGGCCCGGTCTCAAGGTTTGGAGGGCGACCGGAATGGCGATTGGTCATGGAGGGGCATCTGAAAATTTGCTGGGTAAGGGCTTATCTTATCTGCCACCCCAGGTCTACCGCAGGTGTTGTAGGTCCCCTTTCAACGGCAACGCCATCCGACTGACCGAAAGAATTCTGGAGGCGGACGCGATCAGACTCGATCAGAGAACAAGACATTCGGGGAGCCATAAGGCGCATTTTACAATTCTGCTACTTCTGCATGATACCACTACCGCTATCGCTACGGCTTCTTGCTCAACGTGCAGAGCGAAAGCGGCCGTCAGGACCGGGACTGTCCCCACATCTAAGAAGCACACTTCCTAACGACTGCAGCACTCCAAGATCCTACAACAAGTGCCAGATAATGACGCCAGGAATGCCACAAGCCCTCACTCCTTAGCGGGGAGAAACCCTTGCTTTTGTGTCCCGATCCTCCATCAGCCATAGCCCACACATGTGACCAAAACGCCCAACACAACGACGGCGTCCATCTTACAGCGCACCCACTGCAACCCGCTCGTCCGCTGCGCCTACACACCAGCTCCCGAAACAGGGGGTCGGGCCTAGGAATAGGGAGTGGCTCATTTCTTGCCCTTCTTCCTTCCAGGGACGACCTTGAAGCCCGCCGCACCAACGACGTCGTTGTCCTTGGCTTGGCTGGTCGAGCCACCTTTCTTAGCCACCTCGGACCATCCGCCAGCGCCAGCCCCAGATTTCGACTCGGCTGCAGCAGGCTCGAATATGCCTTTGTCTGCCTGCTTCTTTCGCCGCATGAACTCCTGCGCGAAGCGCGGTGCATCCATGGTCGAGCTCGACCCGTAGATAATGTCCTTAATCATCTCGGTATCGGGAGAAGAAGGGGTGCCCGTCAGGATCGCCGTCACCTCGTCAACTGGGCTGCCAGGGTTGAGGCCTTTGGTCAGCTCTGCCTTGACCCACTTCTGGAACTCGCCCTGCGCTTCGCTAGCAGTGCTGCTGCTCTTCGTGACCGGGGTCGTGGCGGGCTTGACGTGTGCCTTGGGTGCTTGAGTTGATGGGGAGCGAACCGTGGAGGGGCTCGGCGACTGGGAAATGCCCTGGCCCTGAGGGGCATGAGACGCAGGCGCAGTGGGTATCTTGACCCTGCCACCAGCCCCGACCGTTGCCCAACCGCTGGCCGTAGTGGGCGAAGCGTTGGCGGCGGCAGCGGCGGAAGTCGCAATGCCCGGCGGTCCGGTCTTGCTGGCGAGCTCGGCGTATCGCTTGCCCAGGGCAGTGGCACCGGCAGCTGCAGCTGTCTGCGAGGTCTGTTCCTTGACCGCCTTCTGCTTGCGTGCTTCCTCCTCGCGCTGGATCTCGGCCAGTGTCTTCTTGCGGTCGCCACTGGTTGGGGTGACGGGTGTCGCCACAACACCCGCCTTGACAGCGCTAGGCTTAGACCATGGGCTGGACGCCGACGGAGCCGGGGATCCACTGCCCCAAGTGCTGGAAGTAGGCAGCCCGGGAAGGACGACTGGGTTGGCCTTTTCGCGCTCTTTGGCCAGTGCAGCCTCTTTGTCGTGGGCGGCGCGTCGCTCCGCCTCGAGCTTAGCCGCCTTCTTGGCTTCAGCCTCTTGGATCTCCTTGAGGCTAGGCCCCTTCTGCGAATCGGAACCAGGATCGCGAGCCCAAGGTGCCAACGGGGGCGGGGCCGCAGTAGCACTGTCAGGAGTTTGGCTCTGGGAGCGCGACTCGGCGTACTGGTCGGCGATGTTGGACCGCCGCTGGGCAGTCGGCGCAGGGAGGTGCGTGGCTGCTGACGGTGGCGGAGGGAACGGCATCGGAAGGCCGGTGGACGCGGACTGCTTTGCCCACGCTTCTTCCTCCTGCGCCTGTCGGTGGGCGGCCTGAGCAGCATCGGCCTGCGCCTTTTGCACCTGTTGGGTCAGAGATAGGCTCTGCGTTGGTTGGGGCTGTCGGTTCTGCTGCGACTCAGCGTGCTTCAACTCGGGCTGCGACTGAAAAGATTCCTGAGCGGCCTCCTTTATCACCCGAGCAGCCTCGGCACGCTTCGCAGCGACGGCTTCGTCAGCCTGTCCCCTGGTTGGCCCACTTGGAGAAAGGCCTGGTTGGGCTTCCTCGTCGGCGCGCTGGTTGGGTATGCCTTGGTATTCCTGAAATTCCTTCAGTCTATCTTTGAACCCCTCGGGATCCCTCTCCAGTTGGTCGACATTCGGAAGTCGACCCTTGAGGTCTGTTGTAGGAGGACCGACAGGCTGAGGCAGGAACATACCGGAGACGCCACCAGGTCCGTGATAATTTGCCATCAATTGGCGCTCTGAATCTGTCATGTCCTGTCGGAGATGGTCTGGTCCCGCGCTCATGGCATTCGGGAGGCCCGCAGCTTTATTGACAGTCGAGGGCGGCTCGAAGAAGCCTGGCGTGGGGGCACCTATCGCACCGCCGATGGGCGGTTGAGGGGGCATTCCGATGGGCGAGGTCATACTTCCAAAGCTTGGCTGACTCTGCAAGCTGTGCATGCTGGCCTGGTGCTGTAGGGCACCAGGGAGGCCAGTATGAACATTGCGGAAGTGGCCCTGTTGCGACATCACCTCCCTCTGGCGGGCCATAGCGAGCTGCTCCTCCTGCTTGCGACGCTCCAGATTGTTCTGCTCCTCGGCCGTCAAGGTCTTGCCGTAGCTAGGGACAACACCAAGTAGCGGCGGAATCACACCTCGGGCATCACCTCCTGGTGGGAAAGCGCCAGCCTGAGGTGCAGGCCCGTGAGGGATGCCAACCTGCGGCACAAGGAACGGCTCACGAGAATTGCCTATCCTTCGAATAAGCTGGCCTAGAGGCTCGAAGTCCGGGTCCTCAACCTTGCGCACCCTAAGATCTTGCGTGAAGTAGTTGGCCTTATACCACTCGTTCATTTCAAGGCCGGTGAACGGCCCTTGCTGTTGACCCTGAGGGTCCATGTATACCCAGCGCATGCGATCTGGCATAACCATAGTCCTTGCCTGAGATTGTGGAGGTCCGGTAGGTACAGGATCAGGGGTGAACGAAGTTGACTGTTGAGCCGCACCAAAAGGATGACCTTGTGGAGCAGTGGCAAGCAGGGGCTGGTTGTGATCGGCTGTGGTGAACAGACCAGGCGAGCTGACTGATTGAGGTGCCGAAAAGAGGTCTGCTAGGCTTCTACCTGCCATCGGTCCAGGACTATCGGTGTCGCGCTGAGAGCCGATTGTTCCGGCCCCAATAACGCCCAGCGGGTTGGTCTGTCGCAGATCGGGAACAGAATCCGCCAGCGACTCGGTCTCTTGATTCTGAATCTGGGCTTGCATGGCAGGAGGGAACAGCGACTGGATCTTGCTGCTGCCTCTGAGAGAGCCCGTTCCTCCAAGGCCACCGTTTCCTGGTCCAAAGAGCCCTCCGATGCTGCCCAAGCCAGGGGAGTGCATGTCGCCGCCGATGGGACTGAAGACAGAGTTGCCGAAAGCGCCACCAAACGCAGAGCGCTCGCGGTCGGGGGTCGCGCTGGGGAATCCAGTGGGCCAACCCCCTATGTTACCCAGGGATGGGTAGTTTTTTGCACCTACGCTCGAAGTTTGGCTGCGGTCACTGCCCTCAAACGCGGCGGCGGGGAAACCGCGGATTGAGCCAAAGTTCGAATTCTGTTCGGATTGCGTGCCGATCGGGTGAGACTTGTCGTAGCCAAAGTCGCCATGCTCGTTGTCTCCACGTTCTGCGGGAGGGCTCCGGTAAGGGTTGGTCTGAGAGGGACTAGCCGAAGATGCATTCCGCTCCCGGGCAGTTCCTAGACTGAGGCCTGACATGCCAAAGTCGCCCGTGGTACCCTTGGCTGGAGTGTCGAAGATCTGCGGTCCCGTTGTTGGCATAGGGGGAGGGCTTGTGTCCCGAGCACCGCCTAGAGCAGCGCTGCCGCTGAGGCCCACGTCCCCTACAAAAGGGTCCGTATCGGTGCGGGAACGAGACGTCCATTGCTGATTCCCATTCGAGGCGCTGGCGGCGTCTTCTGGAGGTCCATTATCTTCCTTCCTGGAGAAGAAGCGGGAGCCGGTACTGGCCCCAAAGCCCTTCTCGACCCCACCAGGTGTGGCGATGGCAAAGTTGCCAAAGCCGCCGAAACCTGTCGCAGTCACGGGTGTGTTGGAGGCTGAGGCACCCCACACGGATGGAAATCCAGCACCACCCGCGGTGTTGCTGCGAGCCAGCCCAGTGAATCCGGCCGGCCTCGCGGGGTCTGTAGCGCCGCTGGGTTTGTTTGATTCGTCAGGCGCGTCGATCTCCCTCGTGTCAGCGCGATTCCTTCCCAGCCACGACATGTCAAATCGACTCGGCCCAGCGCCGGTGGGCGAAATCAAGCCTCCCCCACCAGAGAACGGGTTGGTGTCGGTGGTCTCCCGGCGGCGGGTCCCAGGCCTCGGTGCGCCGGAGGGCGAAGTTAGATTGTGAGACATGGATGATTTTCGTCCGTTGACGGCTGCACTCTGACCGCCCTCCTTGTTCTGCTGATTTTGTTGCTGTTGCTGTTGCTGTTGCTGCTGCTGTTTCAGGGGAGAATTGACATCCGAGGCGTAGAGCTACCGACAACAGATTGGTTAGCCATGCAAGATCGCACAAATTGTAGAAGAATTCGCGGAACACAGAGAGTACCCACCTCCTTTTCCTCGGCGGACATGTCCTGGTGACCAAGTGGGCCCAATTCCCCGTGTTGGTCCCAGCAGACGGAAGGATCGTTGTGAGCATGTGCGTCATTAGGCTTGCCCCAGCCCCTGGTATTTTGACCATTGACACTGCCGTCGGGACTGAAGCTTGACATGAACAGTGCTTGCAGATCAACGTGGCCTGGGTCTGCCATCTTGCCGAAGTCCAACAGATCGTCTCTGGAGTATTTGCCGTTCGCAGTGTCTTGTGCAGGGGCGAATTGAGAAACAGAAGAAGGATTAGGCTCGTTGACGGAGCTGTTAAGGAGGTTGTCTATCGCAGGGAGAGCGGACGCTTGGTTGTTGAAGGGGGTGGTTGAGGATCGTCGGAGGATGGCAGTCCCATTAGAACGGCCGTCCCTTCGTAACCTGTGCGAAGAGGGGTTGGTGTTAGAAAAGATGCGCGCGCATAGTGAGGAAGCAGTCCAGAGCAGCCCTGACGGTACGTGAGGGTAGGAGGGAGACGCGCAATGTACAGGCTCAGGGTGTAAGGGACAGGGCGAGGACGGATCGCAGCCTTTTCGGGAGGGGCATATGGACGGGGGTCTAATAGACGTTGGCGGCACAGCAGCTTGCGGGATGATAATGCGCGGGGGCACAGGGTGATTTTGAGGACCAGGAATGAGGATAGCAGCGTCAGGAAGCACTTACCAGTCACCACTGCCACTGCCACTGCCGCGAAATTCACCTCGGGTGCTGCCTCTGTCGCGACCGGAATTCTGGCCTGCTGCGGCCGAAGCGAAGCTGGATGGCAAGTTTGGGCCAGCCATTGTTTGTGTGTGTGCTTGGACAGGTGTAGATAGGTGTCGAGGGCTGTCGGGAGCGGTCGTCGTGGACGGAGGACGGCTGTGATTGACGGTGCTGAGGAGACGCGGTCGATGCGAGAAGCTTCACTTGACGGGAGGGATGCGGACACGGGACGACACGACAAGCTCTGGCGTGTTCGAGAGGGTGTCTGACGCGTTGAGACGGGGGCGATTGAGTAATCGAAAAGGTTACAGATGGCTGCAAGAGCGGGGTGGTTGTGGAATGAGATGGAATGGCAATACCAGTGCGAGAGGAAGCCCTGTTGTGGTCGTTCGTGGTGCTTGACGGGGAAAAATCAGACTTCAAAAATCAACATCACCGGCAAGGCTTGGACCGCAGTGGCCTGGACTGACACGGCAGTCTACTGGCTGCCAGTGTGACGAACGAAGCTTCATAGGTCAGGGCGCTAAAACCTTTTGCTGTGCCAGTGGCCACAGTGGGGAACCTCGGGCGGGTTACCTGTCAGTACATGGAATGGCTTGACTGGCTGAATGACCGACGGGACTGAGGTGGACTGGACTTTCCCTCCAGTAGGATGCAAGCAGGCTGGAGATTCCTCACAGTGTACACAGGTACCTGCCCGCCTACCCAGGTGCTGGAGCCAATTGCAGGGGCCTGGATGGGCGGAGGGGGCACAGAGCAGAGACCAGTCCTTGCATCACCTGGCACTTGCTCAAACCCAGGCTACCCAGCAATACCTAGCAGCCTGCATCCTTCCCTAGGTGGCTTAGGTACACTCGGTAGACAAATGCCCAGCGACCTACTGTAGTCTACCCGGTATGGTACGCCACTGGGTACGGCCGCTCCCATCGAACTTTGCCACGGTCCCTTGCAGCTCACGTGAGGAGGCACGTGCAAACTCATCCTTCCTCGCCTCCTGCTGTGAATTAATTCAGTCGCAGACACTATCCACAGGGAGCCTTGCTCTCTGGTCAGCTGCTCTAGGTCAATATATTCCCGCTAGATTGTTGCTCCTCGGTCCAGGTCATGCACCTTGCCACTCTGAGGCTGGCACTACCAAGGATCAAGACGTATCTACCGCTTTGACAGTGATGTCACCAATGTGAGGAAACCCAGGGCTAGCAGCAACTTTGTCGTATAAGCTTCTGCCACAACCAATCCTCGACCGTTGCACACCGTCGTGCTGACCACTGACCAGTACATCGAGTCATTTACATGTTTCGTAATTTTTTCTTCTTCTCTCTCTTCCTCCTTCCGACCTTGTTCACGATGCCTCCTGTGCCCAATATACACCCAGTGTGCCGGCCAATTTCTGGGCCGAAGCTCATGTTGGGAGAAGCCTAGACGTGCTGTGTCACTGAGTTGGGTAGCCAGGTCATCTCCAAGCCGTGAGCCTCTGGATGTCCAAAGACTATTCTGCCACTGAACTGCCCCGACTGCTTCGAGTTTCCCACAACGGTACATTGATGCACTTATTACATCCAATTGCCAGATCCACCAGACCGATTCCTTGCCTTAGTTGAATGCCAGCTCTCGAAGTCAGAAACTATTCGGCCCCGGGAGCAGTCAAATTATACCGCGGAAGTGAAAACAAGCATGGTCTTGTGTTACAGGTAGTAGTAACTTGATGGGTAGCAAGAAACTCCTGGGCATTTGCCACTGTTCATGAGTGGCTTCGTCCATCAGACCTTTTGTTTTGCGAAGAGAGAGAGAGAGAGAGAGAGCTCTGCGAAATGCCCAGCTAACTAAGCAGGAGCCTCAAAAGTTTAGCTTCTCAAGGCCAGTGCGCCAAAGATATCCTGGCAATCTGGAGGTCTGAATTTTGGAAGGCCCTTCCACGCGGCGCAGTGAAAGTAGCAATGCTACCTAGGTATGCGGCTAAGACTTGGGCCACCTCACCAAATCCGCATTCCACCTAGGTAAGCCGAGAGTATATTCCACGTCGACCTATTATCTCTTGACCTTTCTGCATCCTACATGGCTCTTAGCTCTCTAAATATCGGCATGGGAAATTAGCTTTTAGGTGCAATTAAGTGTGCCCCTCTACAATAAGGCGCTGGCCCCTTGGATCTTGCAGAAGCACTGTCTCCAGCATATGCGGCCGGGAAGATGGTTTTGCGATTAAAATCATATTCATGCAAGTAGTGATTATTCTAATTGAAATCTGCACCACGTTTACTCTTGTGCATTGCGCCCGACTTTGAGAGTAGTGATGCAGTAGCATGATCGAATCTGAATTGGACATAGAATGGAACGTACTGCTGACCGGAAGTACACTGGCAGTATGAATATTTTGAATGAAATGAGCTAATGGAGACTCCAAAGCGACTAGACCATCGGACGAGTTTTTAAAATGGTGAGGCTTTCAAGACAGGGGTTACGTAATCGCGGCGTCGACGTTATCTCTTCGCCGATGGCGCAATGAGCCAAAAAGCACACAAAACCGCGGCTCACCTCCCGGGTCACCGAGGCGCATTCCTCTTGGACTTGGGACGATCCGGCCTTGGGGTCTTGCAGTGATTCCTGAGCCGCAGCAATGAGCAAGAACAGCGACTCGGACCAGGACCAAGACGTCGTCTCGGAGGCAGCGGCGGGGAAGGCCCCTGCTCTGGTGGCCGTCGAGCCCCGTCCCGTCGAGCCCCGTCCCGTCGACAGCCACTCCCGCGGCTTGGTATCTGGGCATCATCACCCGAACGGCAGCGGCAGCGGCAACGGTCTCGAAGATGGCATTAATGAGTCTGATGTGGACGACCACGGCGGCGATCTCGTCACGGCGGCAGAGCTGCACGATCTTAAGCGGGGGCTGACAGAGCGTCATCTGGGCATGCTCGGCATCGCTGGGGCCATTGGGACCGGTCTATTCCTCAGTCTCGGCGGCGCCATCCAAACCGGCGGCCCCCTCGGTGCTCTGCTTGGATATGCGATGGTCGGTGGCATCGTCTGCTCTGTCCAGTTTGCCCTGGGCGAAGTGACAGCTCTGTTACCGGTGAGTGCTCATGGACCAACACTTCAAGACGGTGCCGAGCGCATGACTGACAGGGCATAGGTCACGGGGAGTTTCGTCAGACATGCTGGATTCCTGGTAGATCCAGCCCTGGAATTTGCCATCGGATGGAATCTCGTCTATGGAAATCTTCTCAGCATTCCCTCTGAGATCACGGCCATCTGCGTGCTCTTCCAGTTCTGGACTGACATCAACAGCGCCCTCTGGATCGTTATTTTCATCATCGTGACTGTCGTCGTGGGCGTTGCATTTGTTCGGATCTTCGGTGAGGTCGAGTTCTTCTTCGCCGTCCTCAAGATCCTCCTGGTCGTGTTTCTCATCATCCTCGGTCTGGTGATTGACCTCGGTGGCATCCCGGGAACACCTCGCATCGGCTTCAAGTACTGGCAGAACCCCGGACCATTTGTCGAGTACATCGGAACTGGCGACTGGGGGAAATTTCTCGGCTTCTGGGGCGTCATGACCTCCGCCGTATTCTCCTTCGCGGGAGTTGAGTCTATTGCTATGGCAGCAGCTGAGACCCAGAGCCCACGCCGAGCAATCCCTCGCGCCTGCAGACAGGTCTTCGCCCGAGTTCTGTTATTCTACATGCTTGCGGTGCTCGTTGTGGGAATGCTGGTCCCCAGCAACGACCCGCGCTTGGGCGATGAAAGCGGTACTGCAGCACAGAGCCCCTTCGTTATCGCTGCCAGTGCCGCTGGCATCAAGGCAATTCCCAGCGTCGTCAATGCCATCGTCATCACGAGCGCATGGAGCGCAAGCAATCAGTCGCTCATGGCTGGTACGAGAGTCTTGTACGGTCTCGCGCTCAAGGGTCAAGCCCCCAAGATCTTCTTGCGGACTACGTCGTGGGGAACGCCCTACATGTGTGTCGCCTTGTTCACGCTCTTCATGTTCCTCAGCTTCCTGACGCTGAGCAACAACGCCATGACAGTCTTCTGGTGGCTTGTCGACCTCACTGCCGCGGGCGTGCTAGTCAGTTGGTGCACAATCCTGCTGAATCATCTCCGCTTGAAGCTGGCGATGAAGAAACAGGGGATCCCCGTCGCGAGATTGCCGTGGCATAACTCCTGGACATGTGAGCTGGACCTCGTCATAAACTGATCATGGCCAATCAATGCTGACAAGGTCGCACACATAGTTTACAGTTCTTGTGTCTCATTGTGCTTGTGCATAATTATCCTCCTAACGAACGGGTTCAGCTGTTTCACCAAGGGCAATTGGGACCCTGAGACCTTCGTGTCATCTTACTTGTTGGTTCACCCTGCTACACCCTACGATTTCATTGGCTTTCTAACGCGTCTATAGGGATATTCCTCTTGTCATCTCCGCATTTTTGATTTGGAAATTCTATAAGAAGACCAAATTCTACTCCTTGGACGAGATACCCATTTTGGATGCATTGAGGCAGGCTGATATAGAAGAAGCGGCTAGAATTCAGAGATACCATGACTAGATCTTAAGACGAGCGCATACCTGGACAGGGAGACATTTTAAAGCCGGCGTCAAGGAGCGCTGCACAATATAGAGCTTTGGTAATATGGGTAAGATGAGTTTAATAAGTAGCTACTGTCAAACATGCATCAGACGTCTCCGTCCTGCCCGCCACAGTGTTGGTGGCGTCCTCTGAGCGAATTCATCCAAAACTGCATATTGAACACCGCACCATTTAAATATACCTGAATGTCAACCTTTCCCACAACTCCGGTCCAATGCAATGCGAACGCTCCAGGCCCCCAAGATGCCCCTTTGACCAGCCCAATCATCACTTGCGCCAACCCAGGACATTGAAAACGCTCCGCCTCGGATCGCCCCTGCCTTGGTCCTCAAACACCCTTTGCCGCGATGCCTCGCTCTCAGCGCTTTGGTATTGAGCAAACATCCGGTCGTATGTGCGAGATGATTTTTGCAGTTGCCATTGGACGTATGTAGCTACTGCGGACACTATTTATTATTTCAATTAGCTGTCACCCTCTAAGTCCAAGTTGATTTGGGTGTCCTGCTTCATCTGGTGGGGAAAGACATGTGATAGCTGCAGTTCTTTGTTGAGTTCGACATAAGGGATCGTGCGGCAGTAGTCTTCCAATTTGCTTGATATTAGTTTCCAACTTACAAGAAGCGACCGCTAGAATGGCTGGTCCGTATCTGGTACCGGGCAGAGGCTTCATCGGTGCTGCTGGCATGTTGGTTGGCATGAGCTTCAAGAGGACTTGTGATTGGTCGACTTGAGGACTGGCTGGGGATAAGAGTACGACGGTCCAATCAGCAATGTAAGCGACCTAGGAATACTTCGAACAAGTGACGGGATCCAATCAATTGAATCAGTATTGTGGATTTGGTGCGTTTGTGTGGGTTGAGGGTGTTCTCAATGTCGTTGCATGATGAAACGATGGTCTTCATCTTTATAACTTCCACGTCCACGACCGCGAATTAGTAGAGCAGCTGAAATTCTGAGCATGGCGTGTCTGATTCTCAGCAGATGCCTAAGATGGTCCGGTCTTAGGCTGATGGTGGTGTGATCGTAGGATTCAGTCAGCGGATGATTATTTCCAGGCGTCGCGTTTTCGGGAGGGATCGGTGGAGGTGGGCCTCTGCCCCCAATTGGTGCTAACCTGTTGGGGTGACCCAAACGTACGTTGTTGTCCTGATGGGATGGGAAATGCGAAAGGGGAAGTCAATCATTTGCCAGATTTGCGAAGCGAGTCTGTGTTGGCTTAGTTCTGGCCAGGTCTCTTCCCCGGATTCTGCCGCGTGTTGTGGGTGAGGCCGGGGTGCGACTCGGCGGGGAGCATGCGAAATGATAAATCAGATCCTGTCATTGTTTATCGCAGATTTTGAACATAGTATCACCTGATTCCATCTGCGATGCGCTGGGTTGAATAATTTTATCCCGGAGGACCCGTCTTTGATGTATTAACAAACTTTGCTCGTCTGTATTACCATTCATTGCCAGTCTCAGAACTTACAATAAGTTATGCGTCAAAACAGTTCAGCTATAAGTCTTATGTAGTCACTGAAAGCTTCCGATGGTGCAAAATTAGCTGTTTGTTATCATGGTAACGCTGATCTAATCTGATTCAGTCAGGTAATAGAACTTGACACGATGTCAGCAGTTTCCTGACCTGGTGGGGCCATTGGCCACGACGAAACGCAGACCAGGAAGTAAATCGACGACAATTTGAGAGCACAGGAAATCCAAGCATTACACTTTAAGAATGCTTCAGCCAAATAGTTCAAAATAAAAGGTAAGAATGGATTCGACTCAGCTTTTTGTGGACATCACTTATCTTTGATGTAACGTCCCCGGCCCAGATCTGCCGCACCCCCTGTTCTGCCGCGCCACTCTTTCTGGTGCAAACGCACCTTAAAACTCACACTTTTAAAACACACTTAATTAATTCTATTTTAATTCTAAAAATATCTACTCTTCAGCTTTAAATAAATAAATAATTATATTGTATAAAATGTCGATGGGTACCATACGGTAAGGTTGTGGTGATAGCCAAATACAGTGTGTATGTTACGGTTTGGGCTTTGCCCATTGTGATTAGTTAGTGGGCTTTGGCCCTATAAGAATAGGCTTCGGCGCGGATATAAACGGAAAGTAAACCTTCCCCTTTGTACTTTAAATATAAACCCTATTTAAATACCTTATAGCAAATAACCCAAGGCTAGCTTATAATATATATTTAAAGTCTTTTTGCATTATAAACTTATAATGCAATTATATAAAACCTAGTATAATAAAACTTAAAAAGAATAACGGCAACCCATTAAGCCCTTCCCTATTTAAAGAAACTCTTATTTTAAGAATACTTAGTAACTTAGCTAATAAAGATAAGAGCTAAGTTTATAATAAATAAAAAGGTAATTAGCGCCAAAGGGGCTTAATTCTTTTATATATTTAATTAATTAAAAACTTTTTATAATTAATTTTTATCTTATATTAATTTTATAAAAATATTTAAGGGATAATTAAAAAGCTTTTTAAAAAAGGTTTGCTTTATGCTTAGAAACCCTTTTAAGTAAAGGTATATTAGGCTTAGCTTAATTGCATTATAGCAGCATTATAAGGAAGGGATAATAAAATTTCTTGCTTAATTTAATTAATTAACTTATATAGCAAAAACTTAAAGTTAGCTAAATAAGTACAAAATATTATTAATAATTAATAGCTTAATTTTTATAATAAAAGCTTAGCTTAATTATAAAGAATAATTAAATATATTTAAGGCCTTTTACTTTATCTTATAATAATATAAAGGCATTTTTAGCATTATAATAAAAAAAAATAATACTTAACCTTAAAACAGCAAAGCAATAAATATTAATATTATAGTAATTTTAATAAGCAAAGTTAAGTATTTTATATATAATCAATTTAGCTATTATAAGCATAACTATTTAAATTACTATGAAAGAATAAGAATGCAATTTTTATTAATTAAAGTTAATAAGAGGGAGAAGTTTATTTAAGGGGGGTATAAAATTTTTTTTATAAGGTAAGGCTTAAAAGCAATATTAACTTAATGCCGGCTTAAGCTTAAAGTAAATTAATTATATATTAATTAATTTAATATTATAAAAATACTTAAAATTTAAAAAATTCTTATTAATAAAGTAAATTACTTATAATTAAACATTAATTAATTATAAATTATATAATAAATTTATAATTTTAAGATTTTAAGTAAAATAGCTTATATAAAAAAGCTTATATTAAAAGATTATAAAAATATTATTAATTTAATTATTAACTTATATTTAAATAATTATTTTTTATTAATTTACTTTAATTAATATATTAAATTATAAGAATTAAAGTATATTAATTATAAATAATAAATTAAGCCTTTAATATAATTAAGAAGCGCTAAAGTATAATTAAATAATTAAATAAAGAATAATATTTAATTTATAATTAAATTATAATATTCTTTATTTTTTATTATATAGCTGCTTTTTAAGGCTTATTATAAAAATTTTAAAAAAAAGGATATATTATAATTTAAGCTTTGCTTATTATAATTAATTAATAAGCTTTAGCCTTATAAAAATAAGCTTTAGCATAAATATAAATAAGAAGTAAACCTTTCCCTTTATACTTTAAATATAAACCTTATTTAAACATTTTATAGCAAATAACCCAAGGCTAGCCCATAATAGTGTAATTAATTTGGCTATGGTGTAAAGGGTAGGTTGCAGCAAAAAGCTGCAGCCTTTTCTTGTCTAGCTATAAACTAGCTATGGTGGTTTGTGCGCGGGGTATGTGACCGCTAGCTAGTAGCCGGCTGGCGCCGGCTGGCGCCGGCTGGCAGCTGTTATTAATAAGATTAATTTAAACCTTGCACCTTTAAATCTATATATTGCTTGCAGCGCATTTACTATATAGGCATGCTGCATATAATACTTATATATATTATTTTTATATTAACAGTCTTTTATATATATATATGTAAATGCTTTAAAATTATGCTTTTCTTTAAATTATTGCTTAGCTAATTAAATTGCTTAATTAATATAAATATTTTATCTTTTAAAAAGCTATAAAGAGTTAAGTACTTTATAATTATTGCTTTAATAAGTTAAGTATAAGTATTTAAATTTAAATATATTTAAGTAATTTAAATACTTAAATTACTTAAATTACTTAATTAAATTATTTAATTATTAATACTTTAAAGTATTTAAAGTATTTATTACGGTTTAGGCTTTGCTCATTGTAATTAATTAATAGGCTTTAGCCTTATAATATTATAAGCTAGCCTTGGGTTATTTGCCATAAAGTATTTAAATAGGGTTTATATTTAAAGTATAAAGAAAAAGGTTTACTCTTTATTTATATTTATATTAAAGCTTATTTTTATAAGGCTAAAGCTTATTAATTAATTATAATAAGCAAAGCTTAAATTATAATATATTCTTTTTCTTTAAATTTTTATAATAAATCTTAAAAAATAGCTATATAATAAAAAATAAAGAATATTATAATTTAATTATAAATTAAATATTATTCTTTACTTAACTATTTAATTATATCTTAATATCTTTTAATTATATTAAAAGCTTAATTTATTATTTATAATTAATATACTTTAACTTTTATAATTTAATATATTAATTAAAATAAATTAATAAAAAGTAATTATTTAAATATAAATTAATAATTAAGCTAATAATATTCTTATAATCCTTTAATATAAGCCTTTTATATAAGCTTTCTTACTTAAAACTTTAAAATTATAAATTTATTATATAATTTATAATTAATTAATACTTAATTATAAATAATTTACTTTATTAATAAAAATTTCTTAAATTTTAAGTATTTTTATAAAGCTAAATTAATTAATATATAGTTAATTTACTTTAAGTTTAAGTTAATATTAAGTTAATATTATTTTTAAGCTTTACCTTATAAAAAGATTTTATGCTTTCTTAAATAAACTCCTTTCCCTTATTAATCTTAATTAATAAAAGTTATATCTTTATTTTTTTATAATAATTAAAATAATTATACTTATAATAATTAAATTAGCTATATATAAAATACTTAACTTTATTTATTAAGATTATTATAATATTAATATTTATTATTTTATTATTTTAAAGTTAAGTATTATTTTTCCTTATTATAGCATTAAAAATACTTTTATATTATTATAAAATAAAATAAAAAACCTTAAATATATTTAATTATTTTTTATAATTAAGCTAAGCTTTTATTATAAAGATTAAATTATTAGCTATTAATAATATTTTATATTTATTTAATTAACTTTAAATCTTTATTATATAAGTTAATTAATTAAATTAAATAAGAAATTTTATTATTTCTTTTTTATAATATTATTATAATATAATTAAGTTAAGCTTAATATACTTTTATTTAAAAAAGTTTTTAAGCATAAAGTAAATTTTTTTAAAAAAGCTTTTTAATTATTCCTTAAATATTTTTATAAAATTAATATAAAATAAAAAGTAATTATAAAAAGTTCTTAATTAATTAAATATATAAAAAAATTAAGCTTTTTTAATATTAATTACTTTTTTATTTATTATAAACTTAGCTTTTATTTTTATTAATTAAGTTATTAAATATTTTTAAAATAAAAGTTTTTTTAAATAAAAAAGGGCTTAATAAGTTATTATTATTTTTTTTAAATTTTATTATATTAAGTTTTATATAATTATATTATAAATTTATAATATAAAAAGATTTTAAATATATATTATAAATTAACTTTAAGTTATTTATTATAAAGTATTTAAATAAAGTTTATATTTAAAGTATAAAGGAAAAGGTTTATTTTTTATTTATATTTATATTAAAGCTTATTTTTATAAGGCTAAAGCTTATTAATTAATTATAATAAGCAAAGCTTAAATTATAATATATAAGAATAGGCTTTAATATAAGTATAAATAAGGAGTAAACCTTTTTCTTTATACTTTAAATATAAACCTTATTTAAATACTTTATAATAAATAACTTAAGGCTAGCTTATAATATATATTTAAAGTCTTTTTATATTATAAATTTATAATATAATTATATAAAATTTAATATAATAAAACTTAAAAAGAATAATAATAGCTTATTAAGCTCTTCTTTATTTAAAAAAATTTTTATTTTAAAAATACTTAGTAATTTAATTAATAAAAATAAGGATTAAATTTATAATAAATAAAAAAGTAATTAATATTAAAAAAGCTTAATTTTTTTATATATTTAATTAATTAAGAATTTTTTATAATTACTTTTTATTTTATATTAATTTTATAAAAATATTTAAAAAGTAATTAAAAAACTTTTTAAAAAAGATTTATTTTATATTTAAGGATTCTTTTAAATAAAAGTATATTAAGCTTAACTTAATTATATTATAATAATATTATAAAAAGAAGATAATAAAATTTCTTATTTAATTTAATTAATTAACTTATATAATAAAGATTTAAAGTTAATTAAATAAATATAAAATATTATTAATAATTAATAACTTAACCTTTATAATAAAAGCTTAACTTAATTATAAAGAATAACTAAATATATTTAAGGCTTTTTACTTTACCTTATAATAATATAAAAGTATTTTTAATATTATAATAAAAAAGAATAATATTTAATTTTAAAATAATAAAGCAATAAATATTAATATTATAATAATTTTAATAAGTAAAGTTAAGTATTTTATATATAGCTAACTTAATTATTATAAGCATAATTATCTTAATTATTATAAAAAAATAAAAGTATAGCTTTTATTAATTAAAGCTAATAAAGAAAAGAAATTTATTTAAGGGGGTATAAAATTTTTTTTATAAAATAAGGCTTAAAAGTAATGCTAGCTTAATATTAACTTAAACTTAAAGCAAATTAACTATATATTAGCTAATTTAGCCTTATAAAAACGCTTAAAATTTAAGAAATTCCCGTTAATAAAGCAAATTACCTATAATTAAGCGCTAATTAATTATAAATTATATAATAAATCTATAGTTTTAAGATTTTAAGTAAGAAAGTTTATATAAAAAGCTTATATTAAAAAATTATAAAAATATTATTAATTTAATTATTAACTTATACTTAAATAATTATTTTTTATTAGCTTGCTTTAATTAATATATTAAATTATAAAAGCTAAAGTATATTAATTATAAATAATAAGCTAAGCCTTTAATGCAATTAAAAAGCATTAAAATATAATTAAATAGCTAAATAAAGAGCAATATTTAATTTATAATTAAATTATAATATTCTTTATTTTTATTATATAGCTGCCCTTTAAGGCCCATTATAGGGACTTAGAAAAGGAGGATATATTATGATTTAGGCTTTGCTTATTATAATTAATTAATAGGCTTTAGCCTTATAAGAATAGGCTTTAACGTAGGTATAAACGAAGAGTGAATCTTTTCCTTTATACTTTAAATATAAACCCTATTTAAATACCTTATAGCAAACAACCCAAGGCTAGCCCATAATAATATCTTTTATTTTATTAAGTGCTTAAAAGGTTTTTAAAGAGTTATAAGCTTTAAGAATATTATATAAGTGCCTTAAAAGGCATTAATTAAGAGCTTTTTAAGGGTATTAATTAAGGGCTTCTTATAATAATTATAAATAAGGGCGTTGGCAATTAAAAGTGCTTTATAAAAGACTTTTAAAAGTGTTAAGTAAGAGGGCTTTTTAATATATTAATTATAAGCAAAGGCATTAATAATTAAAGGTGCTTTATAAGTATTTTATAAGGGTTTTATATAATTATATTTATTTATAAGGGCTTTAAAATGCATTAATTATAAGTATAAAAGCGTTAATAATTAAGGGTATTATAAAAAGGCTTTTAATAATTAAGAAAGGTTGCATTTAATTAAGGGTATATTAAGAAAAACTTTTTAATTAAAACTACTTATTATTATTATTATTATTATTATTATTATTAATTTTAATAATAAAATACTTTATTTAATTAATAAATTTACAACATTATTAAAGATATATTAATTAATAAATAAAATTTTTATAATAAAAAAGTTAAGGTATTATTAATTTCTTTTTATTAATTTTAATTTTAATATAATTATTAATACTTAATTAAAAAAGTTTTTATTATTAATAATTACTTGCCCTTATAATATTAATATTAATTATTTAATATAAATATTATAATATAATTAAAATAATTCTTATTATTAATAATTATTATTTAATTAATTATAATAAAGGTTTATTACTTTATTTAATTATTTATTATAATTATTTTAATTAATACTTAATTAATATTAATAAATATTATATAATAAAGTTATAATAATAATTAAATATTATATATAATTAATTTAATTATAATATAAAAAGTAAGTTATAATAAAGCTATAACCTTTCCTTATTTAGCTATAAATTAGCTATGGTGGTTTATATATAAGGTATATAATTATTAGCTAATAGCTGGCTGGTGCTAACTAGCAGCTGCTATTAATAAAACTAATTTAAACCTTATACCTTTAAATTTATACATTGCTTATAATGCATTTATTATATAAACATGCTGTATATAATACTTATATATATTATTTTTATATAAAGTTTAATTGTTTTATATAATATAATTATATATATAACGTAGTTTATTAATAAATAGCGGATATTAATAAATAGCGGATTTTTATAACTTTATTTAACTTTAGCTAATATTAGCATTATCTTAAGGCTAATAAATAAATAAAAAGTTAGCATTAATTAATATAAATTGCTTTTAATTCCTTATTTTTAATTAATTTAATTAATTTAAAATAATTAATATAAATATAATATAAATTTAAAATAAATAACTTTTAATAAAAAACTTATATTTTATATTAAATCATGCTAATTATATTATTAAAAATACAATTTATTATAAATTATTAAAATAAATATATTTACATTATTTAATATTAATTAAGTTAAATTTGCTATAATATAGTTAAAATTTAATTAACTTAATTTTTCTTTATTTTTTTTATAAGTTTTTATATTATGCTTAATTTTATTATAATTGCTATATTATTATTTAATTAATTTGCTATAAATTGCCTTTTTAACATTATTATTTATTTTATTAGCTAATTGCTTCCCCTTTTATTTCTTTTAAATAAAAGCTTAAAATTCCTTTAATAATAAATACTTTTTTAAGCTATACTTAATTTTTTTAGCCCTTTAATATTTAATAAGTGCTATATTAATATTTTTAAGAATATAAATTTAATTCTTTAAAATAATAAGTTTATATGTTATTACTTATATACTCTTTATTATTTAATTAATAGCCTTTATAATTAATATAAAAAAGCTTTTTTAATAAGTAAAAATCTTGCTTTTAATAAAGCTTAATTACTTAATAATTTGCTAAGCATTAAATGATATTTAAAACTTTTAATATTAAAAAGAAATAAGAAGGGTTTATATAAAAGTTTATAAGTATATATTAAGCTTAAAAATAATAAAATCTAGATTTTAAGGCAAGATTTTAGCTTCTTTAAATACCGCCTTAATATTATTCTTTATAAAAATCTTATTATAAGCTATTATAAATATAAAAAAGAATTTAAACTTAATAATATAATTAATAAATGCTTAAATAAAGAGGTTAATTTAATTGCTATATATATATTTTAAAGGTAAGTATAATATAATATTTTAATAATTAAAGTAAATAAGAAAAATATAATGGCATATTAATAAAGATAATATTATTATCCTTATGTTATGGGTTGGCCTTGAGCGTTTGCTGGAAGGTACCCAAAAGGAGTTATGAATTGCAATATTTAAGAAGTAAGTTAGGCCCTGAAAGGGCCCAACTCTGGATTTATCTTTTAAGTGCGTGCCCTATTACGTGAGAGGGTTGGGTGCAGTGTGGGCCCGGCACGGGCATGCATTACGGCTTGGGCAATAGCCCAAGCCCATCACACCTTATAATATTAATTAAACTTAGCTAATATATAGCTCTTATAATTATTTAATATTAATATTTAATATATACCCTTTATTTATTACTTAATATGCTTATTAAAATGCTAAATTTATTTTAAATTTATTTTATTATTTATTTATTTATTTAAAGTAAATTTAATAATTTAATTATTTAAAAAACTTAACTTTATAGCTTAGCTTATAAAATAATAAGCGCCTTAAATAATTATAAATAATAAGATATATTAACTTTTTATATTAATATATTTAATAATTATAATTTATTTTTAATTATTAAGCTAAATTAATTTAGCTTTTTTATACTTATTAATATATATAATTATTATTAATATAATAATTATACTTATTATAAAGCTAATTTTATTAAAATTATAAAGATTATTATTTATAATCTTATATTTAATTATTATATTATAAAGTAGCTTAAATTAATTTTTAATAATCTTTAAATCTTTATAAAAAGCTTTTTAATAATTATAAGGATAATTAAGCTTAATCTTAAAAGTAAATTATAAGTTTATAAAGCATTAAGCTTAATGCTTATTAATAAATTTAACATTATATAATATTAATAAAAGGTTAGTTATATCTTTTATATTAAAAAGTTATAAAGAGAATTCTTAAATATTTTACTTAATAATATATTAAATAAGCATTTACTTTTTAATTTAATTAAGTTTATATATATTAATTAATAATTCTTTATAAAAGCATTATTAATTTATTTTATAATAAAGTATAATTTTAAAAATATAAAAGATCTTAATAATTTAAGTTATAAGCAAAGGTTTTACATTATTTTTTTTAAATTTTTAAATTACTTAAATAGCTAAAAGAATTTTATCTTTTTTAAATAAAAATATATTAATAATTATTAATTTTTAATATATTAAATATTTAAATAAGTAAATTAAAGCAAAATTAATATAAAAAATTAAAATATAATTAACATTAAAATAAAACCCTTTTATTAAAAGTTAATTACTTTAAACTTTAATGTAATTACTCTTAATTACTTTAAATTAATTAAATTAATTAAAAATAAAAAATTAAAAGCAGTTGGCATTAATTAATGCCAACTTTTTATTTATTTATTAGCTTTAAGGTAATGTTAATATTAATTAAAGTTAAGTAAAGTTATGAAAATCCGCTACTTATTAATATCCGCTACTTACTAATAAACCACGTTATATATATTAATGATTTTATTTTTTAATATAAACCTTTTTTAATAAAAATTAAAATTTAAAAATATTATATTTATATAAATTTTATTAAATAAAATATTTTAATATTAATTAAAAGAATATGTAAATAATATTGTTTTAATAAAATAAAAATTTTACTTAATTTTCTTAATTAGAAAATAATTAAAAAGAAAACTTAAAATTTATTAACATTAATATAAAATTCTTTAATTTTTCTTAATACTTTAAAAGGCTTAACTTTAATATTTATTTTCTATATAATAAAAGATAAATAAATTTTAAATAATATTCTATTTCCAAATTGCTTATAAAAATCTATATAGGTTGAAAATTTGCTGTTTATAAATATTAATCTGGATTTATTAAAGTGTGTTAAAAACTGGGTGTTCATGTGGGAAAGGCGCGGCAAATCAAGGGGTGCGGCAGATCTGGGCCGGGGACGTGGACAGAGCTTTGTGCTGGCTTTGTTCGGGCCTCAAGTCCCCAATTCTCCTGTCCCCGTCAAGATGAGTACACCAAAGGTAATTACGTGCTTCGTGTAAGGGCCTTCAGCTGATGGAGCAAGCTTAACTGAATAGACACGTACCAATAGTACTTCGACCTCGTTCACGTATCGACTGTCTCAGAGGGGACCACGATACGACACGGTGCTGCCAATTCACAATGCACTTGAAGCTTAAGCACTACAACGGAAGGCAAACCTTCAATATCTGCGATGTGCGCGATCAAGTTGCTAGGCTGGTTCCTATCGTGGCATCAAGTGTCACGAGAATGGGGCTACGAGAACATATCAACTATGCTTCCAGTCCCAAGAAAAGCCTCATACGAATAGGTGTCCTTGGAAGCTTATATCCGACTGGCTCCATCATAGCTTTTGGGAAGATCTTAAGATAGAACAATGCTCACGCTGAAAACGCATTGATTACCCTCCCAAAGTCGGCAGCTCTTCTGCCCAGACTACAGGACTTACACTTGACATGAAGAGGCTAGCACGTGTCAACTAGAGCAGTCAGGACCTGGGAAGACCTGGTTTCAAGACGACAGCATCACTGACGACTGCTGAGCCCCTTGTGCATCATTGTCAAAGGACCGAGAGGGGGATTCCGACTTGCAGAAGCAGGACGGGGTCGACTGCAGCGCAGCGTATCTACACAGCAAGTACTTCTTCCCAGCGCTATCGATCCGGTCAACTGCCCGCTGGCATTTCGCTTCCAGGCTGCACAACTATTCAAAGTTGTTGCAGTGACATATTTTCATCAAGATTAATCGCCACCTTTCGGTTCATAGCCTTTCGCCAGTGGGCTTGAGCTGCCTCGCCAGGCTCGACCACACGCTATTTTGTCCTCCGAAATGGTTGGAAATTGGGGCACACAAGCATGGAAGAGGCTTGGGACGGATTCGCGTGGCGGCAAAGACTGAGACAAAGTCCGAGCCATGGCTGCGAAGATCAGTGAGCCTTCAGCGTACAGACGCCTCGTATAGATCAAATTGGGCCCCCTTGCGTGCGGGCGGCCAATGAGGGCCGCGGTAGAGCGAGATGACATTGCCAGATTTTCCGATTCGTCTCAATCGGGCCATATCGATGACCACAAGAAGCCGCGAACATGGAAGATGTGGCTGCAGGATGCGAGGGGCAATCTCGATGGGGGATTCCCACAATTGGCTGCTGCTGGCTGACGCCCACGTCTCTAGCCCACGCTTGTTGAGACGGAGGTAAACGCAAGTTGTGGCGTGGAGTACTCACTGCTAACACGCGGATATGTCCGCCCCCCCCCCCAAAACCCCCGCCCCCTTTTCCACATACCGGCCCTGTACAGCGTAGCACCTCCAACCTCGCTTGATCAACGGCCGTTGCAATGCGAAGCAACGGGGCTGCACAGATGGCAGGACATCAGAAGCGCGTTCGACGTGGTGGCGGGTCGGGCTGCGGATGACTGCATTGCCTTTCCCTCGGAACTCCTGGTGATGCTGGCCTGCAACTGTTTCCAGCAGTCCGTTCCGTATTAGTATAGTCCGTAGTCGATGCCAGAATCCGTTCATGCATCTCGGTAGCCGGAGACCCCCGAAGACGGGAAAAGCTGACGCCAGTCGGTGACGGACGGCCTCGGCCATGAGCCATCTACACTCAAATGGCTGATTCTCCACAGTATTCCAAATGCAGGGCAGGGTAACCCGGCGTAATGCCGCGGGCCAAATGCTCATAGGACCAACTGCCAGTCCTACCATTGGCAGGCTTGGAAACGTCTTCCACAGTCTGAGATCCCACGTGTGGCCCGCCCGTTGGCCCTATTGATGTACTTTGCAGCATCCCCTGCGTTGACTGAGACACGATGTACGATCCGGCTCAGCTCCCAAGGTCCATGGAATTGCGTACAACGGCGTATCACAATCCCGGCAGCCTCTAACAGCTTCCTACCTGCCTGCCCGCTGCCGCTCCAGCGAATAATGAAGGGGTCTTCCAATGTCCCGTGCCTTATTATGCACACAGGCCGCGGTTGAGGTAGCCGAATACGACCCTGCGGGATAGGAGACAAAACCTACAGGATTAGAATGACATGTCAATTCGATGCCCGATAAGAATAGTATAGTTGCCAATAGCTCGGCACGGTTAAGTCACGAGACACGGAGCCGCACAGATTCAAGACCGTCTCTTTTCTTGGCCACCACGGGATCGCCCAGCACAGTTTGATCATTGACAAATGGACACCCACATCTGGATAGCTGCATGATCGAATAGGTTGAGACGGGACTCCTAGGGCTCCGCATCGAGGGAAGAACACGTCCGATGTGCTAGATACAAGGACAGGGTGACTCCGATGGGGCTGGCGTGAGAGGACTCAAGACGAGGCCAGGATGTTGGATCTCCGCTGACTGCATGATCCTCTGTCAGATCCGCTAAAGAGCCTGCGGGGCGAGAACTGCCCAGTTTACCGATCTACGGATTGCCTTCCCTGCGTGCAGGGATGACGCAGGGCTCTGCCTGAGTGATGCCGACGACGCGGCGACTCCCGGGTATCGCAAAGAAGCTCTACTGCATGCTGGTCTCTCTTGAAAACCGGGTGCAGTGTGGAAGTTTTGAATGCAGCCTCATATTCCTGGTTGATACAGCCTGCCCTTTGCCCTACCGGTCTGAATACATTTCCATAATGGTGCCAGGATCAGCATGGTGTGTACTCGAAACGATTCATGCCGCAGCGACTGGGCGGATTCAAACAGAAGCCGCTGTACATTAATACTTAATGTAGCAATCCATTGAGGAAAAAGCAAGATTAAAAAACCAGTACGTGAGCTTCTGGTGTCCTGTGTTATCACCGGGATCATGAGCCGCGCCTCAGCACCTCTGACTCTTGTAATACTGCGGCTGGGTAATGTGTTCCTCTTACGGGCGCAAGCGAGCACTCGTGCGAGGCTCACGGCTTCATCAAGAGTCTAGCACGAGCGCAATGCTGCAGGATCTCGGTTTCTCCCTCCTAGATGAAGTGGGATGGCGGTTGGCTGCAGCGCGAGGGTGTCCCAGGCGTGGCCAAGCTCATGCTGTGCTACCACATCATCACATTTCGTCACACTGTCCCCCATGTACCGATCATGATCCTTTAAAGTAGTAGACTCGGCTCCGTGAAGCATATGCGTTTCCAAATACAAGTTTTGAGCGATTCAGAGTGCCACCTCGAGATCTAGGCATGGGGGTATGCACCATTACCGATTTCCTGGATATGCAGCATGGATCGGGAATCTATCATGCAGGAGCAGGATGGTGGTACACATACAGAGGTGGAACGCGGAGATGGCCGATGAGTGGCTTCTCACAGCGCCTCTGCTCTCATCGTGGCCTCGAAATCAAGCATTGGTGAAGCGCATGCAGAGGGTTGAAGCGTTGATCCAAGATGAATTCCAGCAGATTGTGAAGCAGGAGAATAGCAAAATATAGAAGTTTGTAAAGTCGACATACTGTGATATTTGGGTTATAGTCTGGTAGGAATTTGGAAGCTACAATGTATGTAGACAGGAACGTCCAATTAGTAGTATTGCATCGATATCATACCTATCACTGGAGAGCACTGAGTAGCTAATTCCCGCTTTCAGAACATTTTCGAGGACGGGGTCGCTGGAATATGGGTGACTCGTAGCGCAGACCACCCATGAGAATACCTTCAAGTGTGCAGTGCTCGACAGCTTCCCCGTGTGTTTGACTTTCGTCTCTGATGCAAGCATTTGACGCTTGGTTCGGTCCAAACGGTTTTGTCGGGTGGAAGCATCATGTCAGAAGCCTAATTAATTAGCATCATTCCTCCAACGGCGTTTCCAACAATTAGTGGAATTTATTCCGGAAAAGCAAGACCGAACCAAATGGATCGTATGGCTAAAAGGCTTCCGAATGACGATATAGACATCCAAGTAAATATTGGATGTTCGTGTAGAGCGCTTCAAAATCCGGCAATGGCTGTTCATCGGCGTCCTCCGCCACACGGAGCTCTGCGCTGGACGGCGACCTTATATCGTTCTCCATTTCGAAACAGAGCTGTAGAGCCACCTTTTGCGATATTATGCATGATGATGGCTTGTGGTTTCCAATCATGTAATGATTGAGTCGAAGCTGCTTGTTCATGTAGTGTGTCTGCGCCCCGTGCATGAAGCTGATTATCAACTCTGAAACTCTGGATATCATGGCCACGAATGCCTACTTCGACGGCTAGGCAACAGAACTCCAGTTTTACAAGCTCTGATTCTCCATCCGGTCAAGTGACTCGGAACATGACCAGAAGCAAATGTACGTGCGCGGATAAACCCACGTATCCTACACCCTCGCCCCAGTGGCCGCACGGCGCGCGCGATTATCCACATGCAGGCTCGCTAACCGGTAAGCATCGGACACAAATGATTGGACCAGAGATGTAAGTGGCTTATCCCGTAGCGACACTCCGGAACGCGTGGAGCAGGCTTTATCCCCGTGGTGTTGTCGTGTCTCAAATGCTGCCGGGAACTCGCAGGACCTCAGAGAAACGTGACGATGCATGGGGTCTAGGTGATGGTGCTCGTCACGCTGGGATACGCGTGACTCCACCATCTTCCACTTTGGCGACGATGGAATAGCTGAGTCACAATCAATTCGCAACAGAACACCCGAGGCTTGGATTAAGACATCTGAACCCAAGTCACTGATCTGGGCACTCATGCCTGGTCACGGCAGGGTCCAGGCCCAATACATGATCTCCTTGTTTGAACACGACTTGTTCACTATGGCGTCTCGCCATAATGAATGAACGGTCGACGTATACCATCTACTTGCCAAGTGCAGCTCTTGTGACCTGTTGCTCGTTTCATTTTGCCCTTCTGGGACGAAGCCGGAAGTTGAGCCAGAGGGCATCGTGTGCTTGAATGTCTAATTTCCTAACGAGTTGTATTAGGGAAGGGAGGCTGGTGGCCACGCGGAATCGGGTATCTCCTCGCATGGCCATTGCCGCGGTACGAACAATCTAGCTACCCAGGTAGTCTGGACATATTTTGCGGCACGAGGGAATGTTCAGATTCCATGCTTGTGGGCTCGTCGTAGTCATCAGTGGAAGGAAATGGTTGCGGTAATTATATCGGTTTTGTCTCCATGCTCATTTGCAACAAGACTTTTATGGCATAATGCCACCGGGAACTTTTGGCTTCCAATATGTAGCGATGACCAGCAGAGTTTGGCTTGGGACAGTAACAAACAATATTGACGGTTCGAAACCAGGACAGTTATCTCTGCAGTTTTACGAGTCCCAATACTGATGCCGTACATGATTATCCGGCATAAATAAGCACTGAGGAGAGAAACCAGGAGTTGACAACAGCCCGGATGGCTTTTGACGACTTCGTATTCTACAGATCTCAAACTTGGGATCGCCCACGCCGTAGCAATATTTGACACTTGATCAACACGAGTGCTGTAGCGAAACACGATTGAATTCTGCGATTTTACTGATTCAAGTGCCCAGGTGTATTATTAATGAGTGAGCCTCAAGTATTAATTTTCACGGATCGTGAACAAGAACACGCCCAGGGTGGTAGGAATTTAATCGGCAACCGTCGCATTTCAATACTGGTGACACAATGGACTTTATTTCCCTATAAATTTGTAAATGTAGATAATCTGGCCTAGGTAGTTTGAACAGTGATTGCAGACAGCGACGTCGATAAAATTGTTCGAGTTCCGGAGGAAGATCCCAGCAGACGCATTTCATGAAACAATTCGTCCACCCCTGGTGCATCCGGCATGCCAGTGAAGCACACCCATGACGGATTTTGCCAAAATCACACGCAGAAGAAGCCTGGGTCGAGAGCGGCGGCACTGATCATTCATACTCATGAGCAACGGTCGGGATATTATGACAAGAAACTAAACGACATCCGCGGAAAACCACTACCACTTGGCTCGCAGATCATCACCAAGGTATGCGACGATGCGAAAGAGAAATCTAAGAAAGGGGATAAGAGTTAGGTGGGCGTGTGACGAAGTTGCTGAGCAACTGTCCATCATTGGTCGGGCAAGTGCAGCAGGGATTCCTCGCGAATCTGCGACATGGACCAGGCCACGGACGAGTACCGAGATTTGTACCACCGTGCATTATTGCAATCCGCGGATGGCAAATCTACTTTGTAACCGCGGCCAGTGGATAGATTTTGGTCTCTGCGGACTTGTCGGATACCCGCAAGATGCAGACCAAACTTTCAGGCATGCCCAAGTCCGTGACATATGTTCTGCCGTAATCCGCATCAGACTGCACTCGAAAATCCGATCCGAAATCGGTACTTGGCCCAACGGCTCCTTGTGTGACAAGACTGCAGGGTGGCGTTTTCAAAAGCTATACAGCCGCCAAACAATGTTGGCAGGGCTTTTAGGCGAGATGCCTTTCGGCGAATTCCTGGCTGCAGGCGACCATGAGGTGGGGGTCCTCATCGAGCTGCAGGTGATTTTCCTCACACTCGCCAGCCAACACTGCCATTTCACATTCCGCGGCGCGGCTGCAAACACATGTGATCTTGGAAACCTAGCCATGGCTCCGTACGATTACGAGCTGCCGTTTGGTAAAGAGGCCTGCACTTTTCGGATCCCAAGTGGCGGAATCATCGTGAAATGACGGGCTACTTGTCCAACAAGGAGTATGAAGAATGCCGGAGGGGGAAATGTAGGCGTCGAGTTTCGAGTCCTGAAATAAGTCGGGAAACTCTGAAAGTATCTTTGTACGGCCGTGAGCTTCGCTCAAGGTTGATTGCGTGGGCGGGTCCGAGGATTCCGGTGTGCCCTCTCCATGGCCCATGTTGCTGTGTGTTCGTAACGGAGGTCTTGGTCAACATCACTTTGCCGCTGCGCTGGGACCGGCATGATACGACACGACACGAAGGGGCTCAACAGGATCTGTTCTGATCGCCAGGGTATGCATGCTGAGTGCAGCTGCATTGGGGCCGGGATGTTGGATGTCCCAACTTGGAGACTGGATGCTAGCTGCAGATGGCTCTTGTCGCAGTCGATCCTGCTGTGACCGAGATTCGGTGTGCAAGGTGAGCGTGCTGGATGTCAAATGGGGGCTGGGTTGTGGCGTGGCCGCCGGGCATCACCGGGTACCCAAAAAGAGGTACCTGTGTAGAGAGGGCCTCCCCGTATCGTGCTCGCCTCATTCATGACCTCTCCCCCCCCCCCCACCAATACCACGGCGCTTTCCAGTTCTGCCAGTCTGGCCACTCTCATCCACCTAAGCGTGCAGGATGCGCCAAAGCTGCAGGGTCGGCGGAAGAAGATTGCAAAATGGGATCAGCGTGGGAGGGAGGCGCACACACTGTGCACAGAACAGCACCAAGCGACAACCTGATCCTTGGGACGGGCAGGGGTTGGACAGCCGAGAACCAGGAGAGGTGGAGGGAGGCTGAAGATGTTCGAGGTTTTGAGGTTGTACACCAACGTTCTGTGTTTCTGTGTCCAGAATGATACGACACGCAAGGAGATTGGCATTGAGGTGAGGTGAGGCGAGGCGAGGCGGAAAGAGGCAAATGACAGGCACGAGAAAAAGGAGGAGGCGGACGTCATGAGCTAGCTGTCTGTCGCCTACAGCCTGTTGCGGAGAGCAGAGGTGCTTTGCTGTCGGTGGGCTGTGCTGGTACAGCGGGTTGAGGTTTCGCTCGCACCACACACATGCAGCAAGGTACGTCCTCGAGAAGTACCTGGCCGTTTCGCACCGAGCGCCAGCACCAATCCCCTGCCCGAGCCTCTAGTCTTGTGGGCCGCTCCTTCTCCACTACGAACTTCAACAAACGTGCATTGTTGGACTGAACTGGACTAGACTTGACACTGGACTGGGTTCTTCCGCCCTCTCAATCACCGAGCCAGGACTCGAGGGCAGCTCGCTCACCCGGATTCATAGCCTCCCACGGGCCTCCCTCCTCACACCGGTCAGACGGGCCACGGCAACAGTCCCTGGAGTCCCTGCGACAACGCAGCTCTACGCGGTGTCTGCGTGAGCGGGTTGCATGTATCGTGCACCACATGCCAAACGTCCATTCGCTCGTTGAGCGCTGGCCGGGCGGAGATGATGGCGCGATAGCGGCCGTGTCGATCTGTCTGAGCCCTGAGTTGGGGGCACAGGGAGATGGCATCTGGACATATCGCGCAGTCAGAGGTCAGCAAGCCCGTACAGGACTGAGTGGACAGCTGGGCTGATTGTGCCTCTGGCTTGTGAGACATTCCTTCTACTGACGCACCCTAGACGGTACCCCGTGCAACGTTCAGTCGACTCACAACGGCAACGTCTTTGGCTGGCCCGTCCCTGCCCCGTCCTCGCCCGTCCTGGCCCGTCCCTAGCAGTTACCGTCTCATGCCAGGATGCCCTCAGCCTTAGTCTCGACCTCCTCCAAGGGCTGGTGCACTGCTACCTTCACGATGAACGCGCGGTTCTGCAGGCAGATGACTTGAGGCAAACACCATAGCATATGCATGGCATGGGCACTGTCCGAGCTCGCCGCAGCCCGTGTCTGCGGCGGATCGCATTCACTCATCCAGTCCATTTGCACACGCTTTCAAGCTGCCAACCGACCAAGACCTACCCAGTGCCTCAAGGCAGATCGTCACCAGGATGTGAGAGAGGGAGAGAAGCAGCAGGCATGGGGCCCCTGGTCGCCGTTCCACATACTTGGTATCACGGACCGTACGACTTTTGGAATGCATTCTGAAGACACACCTCCGGGGTAGGTACCTACGCACGGCACTCAAGATCGCCGTCACCTGGTACATGCCAATGAGATGGCCTGTTCTACCACACAGAACTGAAGTCAGCCATCACTTTTACCCATGCCCCCTCCCCTCTGCTCCGACGGGTCCAGGCTATGAACTGCCTCTTCCTGTCTGGTGCAAGATACCTGAGGGAGCCCACAGGTCTTCTCACAGGCCTTCCTTGTAAGGCCTTCCGATCACACACACCGTCAAGATGTATACTCGCCCAGGAACCCTGAAAGGCATGTTATGCTCGACAAGGGGCAAGCACTCCAGTGGAAGTTTTTCCTCGAGCCAAGCTAGCGATCATAGTGCAATGCTGTCCAGGAGCAGCGGCCATACCTGAGCAGAGACCTCGGTGTACCCATATATCTAGTTGCTCATGCACGCTCAGTGAGTGGTGAGTGATAAAGACACACCATCCATGGATGTTCTCATGGCAGCATCCGGTAGCTAACACACCTGCCCACCGTTCGTTTTTATATCAAGCACCTATGTCTACTTTTTGACGCACTTTCTTTTTCTGCGCTCCCCTCCAATCTCCTGTCAGAATTAAGGCGCCAAAAAGAAATCCAACCCCACCGACAGCTTGAACATCGAACGTGCCGTCAGTCTTCCAACGCGAACATTCCTAGGGAAATTCGACCACGGATTGATCCTCTCAAACGACTCTGCTGAGTGCGTTGCTTGGTAACCACACAAGGCGACCAAGAGCGGGATTACCGAGCTACTGTCAGGTGGATCGGAATCTGCGAAGGCAAGTTGCTCAGGTGCCCTTGCGTGTTGTTCTTTTGTGCTCTTGAATGCCCTTTCTGCAAACCCGAGATCTCAGTCGGCCCTTTCCTTAAGCTCGGATCCAGCCGGAGCAGATTCAGCACATATCCGATCCTGATCTTTGTTGACAAAGATGCGCACGTCCTGCACGTCTTCTCTGACTGACCCGACAATCAACGGCGCTAAATCCCTTGGCCCTTTATTGGCTGGAGTGTCATTTGAATTGACGCGATCGACGGCTGCTTCCGCTGCCAACACATTGCCCTCCGGACCAGGAACTACGACGCCATGGCTTGGACCCAATAGCCGGGAGGGCAGGCATTCATGGAAGTCACGACCAAGAAAAAAAAAAAGGGTTTCCGGCCGACAGGGACTGTAAGGGAGGCGGGAGAGAGTGCGATGCCAGTACAATGGCGACTGCGGTCAGGCAACCTCGACTCAGCATGACCAGCATCGTGATTTTGATTCGCGACTTCAGCCACAGACAAACTGACCAATGACGACTGTCAATCCAACAAACTTCCAGCGGCTCTGGACCAATCTGTGCCGTGTGTACAGTATACCACAGTACAACACCCGTATCCCAAACCGCTGCCGCGAACGAGCGAGCCCACCTTTCCCATTAGAGTTGGGAGGCAGATCGCCGGTCGGCTGATCTGCAGCTGGGGGCCTTGCCGCATATCCCGGAGGATTTTTTTGGCGAACCAACCACCCCATCTATCTAAGATCTGCCCGTATCACGCAAGGCAATCGCAAGAGGCTGCAGCTAACAGCTATTCCAAGATACAGACTTCCTTTTCCAAACCCCACCGAGTCACCAGAGGACCCTCTCTGTAGCCGCGTCATAATCGGCACGGCGTCCTGGAAGGTCGGAGACTGCCCCATCCTGCACGCTGCGTTGCAGTTTGACGCCGATCCTCTGCGGTACTTGATTCCGGACCCCACCATCCGGTGTAACCTCGAACACCCACCCGTCCTACTCATCCCGTGGCCTCATACCAGTCACGAGCCAATCATTGTACACCCTTTCGACGAGGATCACGCCTCTAGGCACTGTGACCCCCTTGCTGGACTGCCTCTATCCCCTGCCCCCCTCCCCCCCAGAGGTCCCACTAGTACTGTCATCGATCACTTGGTAAGGGTCCTGGTCCCTGCTCTGTCATCTGGTGTCATTTTGCATCCTTTTTTCTGCCTTCCTTTTTCCCTTCACTCGTTGCAAATTGCACTA
Organism: Diaporthe citri; assembly: GCF_014595645.1. Classification (NCBI taxonomy): domain Eukaryota; kingdom Fungi; phylum Ascomycota; class Sordariomycetes; order Diaporthales; family Diaporthaceae; genus Diaporthe; species Diaporthe citri. The sequence continues at coordinate 4,623,522 of NW_025064851.1, read as the reverse complement.
TGTGTGCATTCTTCCCTCTTCCATCGCGTCCCTCAGGCTTGCTTCATTCGGTACCGCACACTTTGCTTCCATTCCGTGTTACTGCTCGCGATGGCTTGCATCCTCCGGCTATCAGCTCGGTCCTCGCCTGTGGGCCATGTAATCACGGGAGAGCGTCCGTAAAATCTTGACTATCCCACCACCCCAGCTTCTCACTTGACGTTCTCCACGGCTCCGAGGCGTATGGGCGCCCCGGAGCCTGGCCCCTTACGTCGCCCCCAGAACACTGCTTTCCCCTCCGTGCAGACCCCTTTGCTTTTGTCTGCACAGGCCTGGGCAAGTCGCCCATGGCCTACAGACCTTATTCTCGGCTCTCTCCAAATGAGAAGAAGAAAGATGGCTCGGGGGGAGTTTCCACCCCTGTCATCTGACACTTGCAGCTGAGCAGGGCCTGCGATAACAAGCCCCTAGGCGGTCAATATCGTCAAGGGCAAGAGGATGCACTCGCAAACAGGGAGAGATCCAGGACCACCTAGCTAGGGAGGCTCACCAAGGCCTCGACGCCCGTGTCTCTGATACCACATGCTACTTTGCCCTTCCTGGTGCACCAGACCCCACAAATCAACCGTGTATCGCGCTCTCCACGGTCAGTCCGGCCGTGTTAAGAAATGCGGCAGACTGTCCTCCCTTTGCATCTTTCTTGTGCACCTTCCCTTCGGCCATCCTGAACATGCGCGGCAGGCGTCTTACTTTTCTGAGCCACCTTCCCCTTCATCCCGTCTTCTATACTTCATCTAGATCTTCCTCCTGCCAGTGCTGCGGTGCGTGGTGTTGCAACCTTGTCTCGCGTACCTTCTTTCGTCCTCATTATCATCATTATCCTACACCAGGCCCATCATCACCGACGTCCTTCGAGCACTCTGCCCTATGCAAACGCGGACGAACCGTCCACGGGAGCCTACCGCTGGCCGAACCATCGGTCCCTGACTTTCCCTTTGATTGCTGTTCCTGCCAACACCCTCGCCCATGCGAACACGTTCGGGGTGCCCGCATGAGGTCGAATCCCGTCTCCACTTGGGTCGAGCCGATGAAGTCCGTCATCCACTGACAGCACGGCGCAGCATCGGTGTTCCGACGGACCCAGACTTCCTACACGATCTCTTTCACATCCAAGGTACGCAAGAGTCTGTGACCTTGGCTCGTGGAACGTTTTGAAGCTCTTCCATCGGCGCAAGTGCCACAAGAGCCGAGGGACGACCAATGAGACGTCGCCTTGATCGATGTGGCGTCGGCGTACAGCACTCTTGATTCTTTACCCCAGTGATATCATGCATAACATGCTGACCGACTTTCTTCTACAGGTCAGTACCATATGGTCTCATGTTCTCTCTTTGATTACTGCTGCCTCACAAAGCTGCGTTGGAGGGAGGTGCATCACTCTGCCGAGACCCTCAACCCTGGTCCAGCGTCACTGTTGGCTGTCACGGCCAACGGGTAGTGGCCGTGTCTGAGTCTTGCTGCAAGCTAGTTCGTCAAAGACATCTGGACCTGGTCTTAAACTGGCAGAGATCCCTCTTGAAAGCTACGAGACGGTCAGGAGATCAGCATCCGGTCCGGTCCTGAATCGGTTTGATGTCTGTCAGTCTGAGATCCGACAAATCAACAATTCAGCCAACCCGGGATGCTCCTTCTTTCCAATCTCAACGTTTGATCAAGATCAACCACGTCAAGCTCCGCATTGATTTAGGGCGGTTTCGTTCTGAGTGGCGTGCAGGAGAAAAAGCAGCTGGCCACAGTTCAGCTACCTGGCCATCAGCCTCCCGTGTGAAGAGCTTTCTTTCCCCACAGACAGCGACTTCCAGTCGGATGACACGGCGAGAAAAATCAAAGACATCTTTCGGGGGCCGCTGTGCGATCAGATCAGATCAGATCGGACAGACTAAGCTCACATTTGAATTTGCGCAGGCCACACGCATTCCACCATCACTACCACCCTACCCCCAGCATTCGCTCCCGAGACAATTGTCTAGCGCCGGCTCTTTCGCAACTCGCACATCTCGAAACATAACCAACATACAACAGGCTGGATGTCTGCCCTCAAGCTTGACCAGCCCTTATACAAGTTCTTTGAGGTGAGTCGAATGAATCAAGTCAATCTGCCTCACGGTTTTCTCTCGAGTTTCAAAGCATGAGAGCTTGACTACGAGAGGAGGGGATCAAACCATCGAGGACAACCTGCGGCAATCGGAACCATGAATCCAGTTTCGCAATCGTTGCCACCACTCCACGATTCCTTTTGCGGGCGGGGGTGGGGAAAGCGGTCGAATCATTGTGGTCTTTGTAGGACTCTACTGACCTCAAAACACAAATCATAGTCGGGGCTTCATTCTCAACGGCCGATAATTGTCGATTCGGACGCCCTAGAGTCACCTGATACAGTGACCCTTCGCTACGAGGAGGAGGCAGCTGTGCGGGCCAACGGCGGAGGAGGGGACCTGCGAGGCGGCTCGTCCCCTGATCTCCTGCCAATGGCGGCATACAAGCCTCATCCACCCCAGATGCATGGTATTCTACCCCGAGTTCTGGATAAATATGCCTTTCCCATTGCCCCAGAACATACAGAAAGTGATGATGCTAACGAGTCCGGCCACCTACACAGGGTTTTCCGAATCTTCATACAACCAGTACAGCCCGCAAAACCTACCACAAGCACATCTGCATCAGCAAAACGAAAATGCCGCCGCACAGATGAACCACATGGCCTACGCAGCCAATAATGCTGCAGTCGCGTCGAACAACCGCATATCGTACAACTTTGCGCTGGCGCCGTCCGGATTCTCAGCGCAAGGGTCGCAGCCAGATGCAGGTCCCGGCGGCACCAAGATACACTTGCGCATCTCTGGACAATATGACATCTTGTCCGTGACGTCGACGACGCCGTATGTGTGGGTACTCTTCGGGAATGCTGCGCAAAAGAGTCCAGCACAAATGATGAAAGAGTCGCAAGACGCTACCGGCGCATGCACGTACAGTATCACGGTTGATGCACCTCCGTTTGTGGTCACAAATTGGCAAGCGTCTTCAACTGTGCCCCTGACTGTTGTCATTGAAAGCACAGATGGGCATGAGCTTGCACGCGTCGGCTCCGCGGGGTCATTTACATATACGGACGCAGCAGGTGCAGACCTTCCCCAAGGGGCCGCGAGTCCACCTGACGGGTCCATCACGCGAAGAAGTACCACCCGCTCACCTCTGTCACATGAGCATGAGACATCAGTCCTCCATGTCAACAGTCCTCCTGGCCTTACCGTACGCACGAGTGCCACCACCAGCCCTACGACTGAACACCTTCCCGGCGCGCATCAACTGCCGCAACACGATGTCGCAGATCCGTGTACAAATAACTACGGCTACCCATCCGCTGCCGTCGCGCCGTCTCAGTCCCAAGTTCAGGTACCACAAGCGCAGCCGACGACTAGCTTTGGAGCGACAGCCTACGGCCAAAGCAACGACACAATGCTGCACGCTTACCGGACCTCGAATTACTCACACAACCAACATCACTACCAACGGAGCCCGACCTCACTCCGCTCCCCACATCATGGTCTTGGAGGATGGGCCACGTATGGTGGCTTGGACGGTCGCACATCAACATACTCGTCCGCGCACCACACCACAATTACCAGGCCCAGTTTGCATCCTTCGCTGCCCATGCCAAGTGGCGGTCCTCCTACCCTAGTCCGCACGACAAGCATACCACAAGGGACCTCTTCGATGGGACTTGGCGGCAGTTACAGCCCCTTCGTCTCGCACCACAAAGCCATTCTACACATCCAGGGAAACCTGGAATCCATGACAGTCGGCTGGACTCCAGAGGAGTGGGAGAACCGAAGACGAATTGTTATGTTCAAGAAGTCACAATCCGGCAGCCGCCTCACAGCCACCTTTCGAGCGGTCCCTGTCAATGAACGACCGCCGAATAGTATATGCGTCAGCTGCATATGGTGGGAAGAGAGGCACGAATGCTTTGTCACGTCGGTCGACACTATTCACCTCCTGGAGCAACTGGTCGTTTCACCGAACCGGTTCACGGTCGAAGAGAAGAATCGCATCCGGCGGAATCTGGAAGGTTTCAAACCGTTGACCGTGAGCAAAGCAAAGGCAGACTCGGAAGATTTCTTCAAGATCATCATGGGATTTGGGAATCCCAAGCCTAGGAACATTGAGAAAGATGTGAAGGTGTTTCCTTGGAAGGTCCTGGCTCCAGCCCTGAAGAAAATCATCGGGAAATACAGCGCGTCACCATCCTCGACGGTACCCCATTCCTCGCATTCCCATCACACCCTGCTGACGCCGGTAAGTGTTGGAAGCAACAACTATGGTCTACCTCCTACACCGACGACAGCGACGGACCCAACAGGAGTATCGGGCTACATTGGCAGTGCTGGCCTGAGCAGCCACTCAGCCCTTACCGACAGCATCCCATCGCCACGGTCCTTGACCGGTGGGATACCATCCTCATGGGCATCGTACAACGGATCGGGGCGGGATGTGAGCCGGAGCTACTCCCCAACAGGGTTGTTGAAGACGTCATCGCCAGTGCCGAGCTCGAGCCTACGACTGAATGCGCTTCCGACAGCCTACGACACAAGGAGCCCGCAGACGGGACTGTCACACTCGAATCACTACAGCCTGCCGTCGCAAGGTAGCCACCACGGCTTATCCGGGACGCAGACGAGCCAAAGCGGGCGATGGGACTACAGTGTGAATTCAATATCAGACACGGGTGGATACGGCAGCGCTCGAGGGGGGTACAGTGACTATAGCGCGTACGGAGATGGTGCCAGTCAGCGAGCGTGAGCACGGGAGGTCGCAGCATGGGATGAGGTCATCAGGGAGAGAGGGAGGGGAGAGAGAGAGAGAGAGAGAGAGAGAGAGAGAGAGAGAGAGAGAGAGAGAGAGAGAGAGAGAGAGAGAGAGAGAGGTCAAGAGTCATAGACAAGATGGTGGGAGGGGGGAGGGTGCTATAGACGGGAGGCGAATGGGTGTAATAATACGAGACTGGTGCGAACCACCAGCCTCGAGGAGGACTGAGGCGAGAAAGTGAGGTATGGCCAGGATGGGCAAAGATAGACGGGGAGAAGGAGGGAGAGGGAGATGAATGGGAAGGGAAGGGAAGGGAAGGGGAAGTGGGAATGGAAGAGGTGGACGACGTCGAGGCAACAACAAGCTTGGTGGGCTGGCCCAAGAGGGAGCGAGGGAGAGGGAAGCGGAGCGGATTGGATTTTTTTTTTTTTTTGAGTTTCTGTAACTTCTGAGATACCTTACCTGATCATCACTTCCACTTCTCAAAAAGCGAGGTCCATTTTCTTGACATGGGGCGCCACCCGCCACCGGGAAGAGTACAATGCACCTTCTCTTGGGAAACCTGCAGCGGGGAGGTTCCGTGGTTCCCAGTGGAATCAGGACAGACGTCGGAGCAAGCGCGCGAGGCGACCACGGTCCAGGATTGTTTGATTGTACAATGTCGGGAGATGATGATTCGAGAGCCGGGACGTTTCAGCCGGGTGGGCTCGCATCGCATCGCGTCTGTGGATTGTAGAGCGAGGGCACACCACGCTGTTGATCAAATGCAGCCCGCGAGGGCGAGGGTGCGATGGGCGGTGTCCATTTGAAGGCGGGCCCTGTCTATGCCTGTAGGCAGGTGTGTGGATATGTAGGTAGGTAGGTGTTCCATGTATATCTACCTACCAAAGTGGTCCATGTATGTAACTGGGAAAGGGGTCCTCTCTGGCGGCACTGGCAATTGTGCTGCAAGTGCGCCTAGAGAGAAAAAAGTGGCTGCGTCGGCCATCTAAATGTATATAAATGTGGGTGGGGACTCTTTGCCCGCTGATGCAATTGGGTGGGGCGCGCAGAGCCCGTCATGTGGGACTCAGCGGCCAATCAGCAGGCGGCCCGGGCCCCCACGAGGATGCACCTAGGCTTGATCCGAGGGGAACTAGGGGGGGACCGGTGATCAACATGGGGCCGGCGTGTCTATCTATCTATTGTATGTCTGCCTACTAGGACTCTGCGACCTTGCGACAGCGACTTACGACGGCGATGGCGACTGCGGCAGCGACAGTCAATGCGTCTAGATACTGTGCAGTGTCGGGTTCGTCCCTCGACTGCCGCGCTACAGGGTGGTCCCATCCAGCCCCAGCTCCATTCTGTTCCCCATTCCATGTGCCAGTGCCATGACAGATCAGGATTCCGACCGGACCTCACCACCTCGTCCTTCTCCCACCAACCACTCCCTACTCCTCCTCCTCCTCCTCCTCCTCTCATCATCATCAGCAGCATCATCCTACTCCTCGTCATCCTCCTATGCGTCGCCATGTAACGGCGATCCTTGAGTCCTGCACGTACCCACCCCCCATCCAGGATTGACACGAACCCACCCGCACCTTCTGCGAGCGTCTCCCCCAGCTCCCATGCCGCATGCTGCTGCCGTACATGGGCAGAGGGTCTGGACGTATGACACCCACCCATGCTACACTGCAGCGGATGATCTGGGTCAATTGCCCAGGGTTCATCATGCCGTCCTTCCACTCGCGCATCAAAACCCCCACCATGCCCATCAAGCGATGTGTGGCCCAAACCAATCTATTTCTGCAACTCGTGGGTTGGGGGTGTGAAGGGTGGGAGAGCCGGGGGGGGGGGGTATATGGGAGGGACACACAATATCTAACACAGTCAGTCCGGTTGTCCTGCACGCCGTGCGCCCGTCCTATACTCCGTGCCCCCGTCCCCCCCCCCCTCCCCAGAGGCATGGTCGGATCCGGCGCCCGTTCTCAGATACGACGGGCCCTACTGCACGCCTGCATGCATGTGCATGTTTCGAGCTTGTCTTGGAGAGCCCACTGGGCGAGGCGTTGCATGTCATGACATGCATGACGCATTACCACTGGCTTCAACCCGCCTCTTGATATCCGCGCCAAAGTGTCCTTGGGTGCGGGAGGGTCGCGCTGGTGGTTGGTAGCTCGGCTTGTTTTAGCCCTCCAGAGGCTGCCTCTCTGCCTCGCTACCTTTCTTCTTCTACCTGCCGTCCACTCTGTCGTGCAGCTGTCACGCTAGTGACGCCTGTTGCGTATGACTGCTGCGGTTCTCCCGCTCGGGCGGATTTATCCCACGATACGTTTCTCCATGTAGAACATCTCCCGCTGCCGAACCAAATCCTCCTCCCTCTTCGTTGCACTGTCGCGCAAACACCGCCTCCTGCGCCACCCCTCATAACCTGACCTTGTACGGGTGGCCGGCCCAACGCAATGCGAGATCGTCTGATCTTGGGTGATCGCTTCCCCAAGACTCGGGGACACGGGTTGACGGCAGTGCCTCACCTGAACGCCCTCATCCACCGGCCTAAACCCTTACAGTGTGTTGATCTTCTGCTCACGCCCATCTGCCCTACTAGCCCATGCGGTCCGGGGGCGCGGGACTTGCCTCGTGGGCCCCTCCCCCCTTTGCCTATTCCCGAGGCCGCCCGTCTCATGTCATGAGCTTGTCACTTGGCCGTCAAGGTGGCTCCCGGGGACGGGGCACGCGTGTGAGTGTAGGGTGTAGAGTGTAGAGTGTAGCGCGGGCGAGCGGTTACTACCGTGCGCGGACACACCTCTTGGCTATCTTCCTGCACTGTCGAATCATATGACCACATCTCATGTGGGGCTCTAAGCTTCTAGGCCACAGTCAGCCACACTCTCTGTCCTGAGGAAAGAAACCCTCCCCAGTCGACTCATCTTCCCTCTTCCTCCCCTCCCCCTCCCCCTGTCCGGCGCCACCCTGTTTGATAATGTTCTCCGCCTTATTGGCTGGGGACTTTACTTGCACACCCTTTTCTTGAGCCCCCCGGGAATACGACGCGCGTGTTTGCATGATAACGTTGCAGGCCTTTGTTGAGTCAACCTTTCTTTCCTCCGGCACGCGTTCTGAGATCATGGCGACGGTGTCCTTGACCCCTGGGCCTGGGAACGTTTCACTCCGGGTCATGTGTGCCCTCGGAGAGATTATGGTCGTGTTCGGGTACGGCGACGGCATCCTGTCTTCCAGGATGGGAAATTCTTGGGAAGGGCTCACTCTGGGCTCTGGCTCTTGCGAGCATCTTGTGCCGGGTGTGCATGGCCGCAAGCACAAGCTGTGGTATCTTGCTTGCTCATAGTGTGACAATTTTTGGATTATTATTACAAAAGCCAAAGGCATTTATGTGGATGATATATGAATTTAAGATTGAATTCTCTGGGTTCTTGAGAGATAGATTAGTTATATTGTCCTCCTGTCTGGTGGTGGCAAGGCACTATTTTGAACACGTAGAATGACCGTGCCGCGTGCAGTGTGAATGGAAACTTGTGTGTGGACATGCTGATAGTCTCCCACACTTCTCCTTGCTTAGATCTCTATGGAGTTTGAAGCCATCGTAACAAGTATTGCCTCTACGCGGATGGTGAGATGACACGTATGCGGATGTTCAGAACGTCAAATTTCTTTGACAAGCTTATTGCAAATTGCATTGAGGTTCGATATGGTATTGCTACAGTGAATCGAACTTTCTCTGCCACGAAGTTAGATCTTGCTTGTTGGTTCTCATCCTTATGTGCAATAGTATCCTATCCTTATTTACTTCCACTTAGGTTGCTGTGCTCTGAGGGTAAAAGCTGAGACAATGACCATGAAGTGGACGACCGCGTTTGGACTGAACGGCAAAAAGCCAGCTGCCTTCCTCCACAGAACAATTAGAAACCATCACCGGTATTCTGAGATTGCTTCAAGTTGTAGCTCAGCCTAGGGCTTTGAAGTCTCCTGCAATTCTCAGGGGTATTGCTGCGTGGCTTTTGAGCATACACGTTGTGATAACTCTGGCACTCATCATCAGAGAAGAATTGTACATGAGATAGTAGGGCCTCACTCTAACTTGAACGGTATTAATTTTTTAGTATGATTCACATAAACGCTATGGGTAACAGGTAGAGTGAGAGTCTTTATGCAGAATGAATGTAGAGTGTGTAGTCTTTGTCATGCGAAGGAAAAGTACACCGTTGGTATTCAGTGACTTAGGATGTTTGAGCATTGACTCTTTTTTTCCATTTTGCCTCTTCTCCCAGCATTCATCTCAAGTAAAAAAAGCCCTACACTTCAAGATGGGCAGGGTTGTAAAATTAGTTTTGAGTTTTAGTTAAACTAAATGTAGTTTTTAGTTTTAGTTTTGAGTTAATACTTTTTTAAAAACTTAATGTAGTTTTTAGTTTTTAATTAAGCCTATTAATTAAAACTAAAAAACTATAAACTAAATTAAGTTTAACTAAAAAACTAAAAAATTAAAAATTAATTAAATTAAAAAAAAAAAGAATTAAAAGAATTAAAAGAATTAAAAGAATTAAAAGAATTAAAAGAATTAAAAGAATTAAAAGAATTAAAAGAATTAAAAGAATTAAAAGAATTAAAAGAATTAAAAGAATTAAAAGAATTAAAAGAATTAAAAGAATTAAAAGAATTAAAAGAATTAAAAGAATTAAAAGAATTAAAAGAATTAAAAGAATTAAAAGAATTAAAAGAATTAAAAGAATTAAAAAGAATTAAAAGAATTAAAAGAATTAAAAGAAATTAAAAGAATTAAAAGAATTAAAAGAATTAAAAGAATTAAAAGAATTAAAAGAATTAAAAGAATTAAAAGAATTAAAAGAATTAAAAGAATTAAAAGAATTAAAAGAATTAAAAGAATTAAAAGAATTAAAAGATTTAAAAGAATTAAAAGAATTAAAAGAATTAAAAGAATTAAAAGAATTAAAAGAATTAAAAGAATTAAAAGAATTAAAAGAATTAAAAGAATTAAAAGAATTAAAAGAATTAAAAGAATTAAAAGAATTAAAAGAATTAAAAGAATTAAAAGAATAAAAAGAGTTAAAAACAAAATAAAATTTATTTCAAGAGTGATTCAAACCCCTAGCTATTAATACATGATATAACATATAATTATAAGCAAGGAATTTATATTATATTTATATATTAATAAATTAATAAGCATTATTATAATTATTATAAGTAATTATTATAAATTTTATTAACGCTATATATAACTATATTATATATATTATAAAATTATGAAATATATATAATTTAGCTTTTTTATAAGTATATATAATGTATATATTATATATAATATATATACCCTATACCCCCCCCCTTCCCCTTACCCTTAGCATAACTACCTAAATATAACTATTAATATTTTAATAATTTATAAAGCTATAAATATAAATAAAATATTTTTTAAAAGCTTATATTTTAATCTTTATATATAAAAAACTTTTAAAATATATTTACTCTTTAAAAAAATAAATATTTAACTTTAATTAAGTTTTACCTTAAATAAAAACTTAAAATACTTTTTAATAAAATTATATAATAATATTAAATTTTTTTTAAATATAAATATTATATTTTTATACAAATTTAAAAATTTCTATAAATAATAAATAAATTTATTTAAATAAATTTATTAAAACTTATATATCCTTATAAATACTTTAACTTTAAAAATAGCTATAAAGCTTATTAAGGCTTATTTATTCTTATAAATACTATAATTTAAAAAGTAGCTATAAGGCTTATTAAGGCTTATTTACCCTTATAAATACTATAACTTAAATAGTAGCTATAAGGCTTATTAAGGCTTATTTACCCTTATAAACACTTTAAGTTTATAAGTAACTATAAAGCTTATTTTAGCTTAAAAGAAGTTTAAGGTAATTAACTATTTAAATTAAATAGTTTTAAAATTTAAGATTTCATTATAATAAAAATATATATTATTTAAATTTAAATTAAATATATTTAAATAATTATATAAAAGATATATAAGAATTTTCCTTAAATTATTCTTTATTTATATATATTTTTATATTATTTTAAAAGCTTATTAATATTTTAAAAATTAAAATATTATATATTTCTTTAAGTAAATATTTAGCCGATTTAAAGGAATAAACTATTTAATTTAAAGGAATAAACTATCCGTTTTTTTTTATATATATAAACCTTTCTTTCTTTCTTTTTCTCTTTCTTTCTTTCTTTTTTCTTTATTACTCTTTAAGCCTACTTTACCTATTTACTATTTCCTTAAACCTTAACTACTTATATACTTTTATTATTTTATTTATTATATATAAATAAAATATCTTTTTTTACTTCCTTATCTCTTATTAATTCTTTAATAATTTTTATTAAGAATTATAATATTTCTTTTTTAAAAGAAAATTTTTAAATACCTTTTATTATAAAAGATAAATTTAATTCCTTAACTTATAAACTCCCTTTTTTTAAAAAAATAAATATTTATATTTTTTAAAATAATTTATTTATTTATATACTTCTTTTTATTAAAAAGGGAAAAAATCAATAAATATTAATATCTTATACTTAATAAGTTATTTCTTTAATCTTAAAAGCATATAACTTAATATAAATAAAATTTATTTTTTAAATATATTTTATTTATATTTAATTATATTTATATTAAATTATAGTTAGCTAAATATAATATAAAGCTATTATTTTAAAAAGCATTAATAATAAGAATATATTTAATAATATTCTTTAAAAGCATTTAATTATATAATTAATATATAAAATAATTTAAGAAAGATATTATTTAAAGTTTTTTTTATTAAATTAATATCTTACTTAATTTTTAAATTAATATTTATTTAAATATTCCTATAAATATAAAGATAATTTAAAGCTTTTTTAAGCTTTAAATTATTAATATTATTATAAAGTAAAATACTTTATTATTCTTTATAATAAGGAAAGTAAAAAGACTTAATTAAAAAGTAAGTATTTCTTTTATTTTAAATATTAATATAAATATTAATATTATATTTAAGGGTTTTTCCTTTTAATTTCTTTGCTATTTTAATAAAGAAATTAAAAGAAGATTTTATAAATAATAATACCTTTAAAAAGATTTTAAATTTTATTATTAAAAATAATTTACTTTTTAATATATTAAATTTAAAGTTTTTTTAAAACTTATTATCTTACCTTAACTTATAAATAATTTTCCCTTTTTATTATTATTTTTTAAAAAAAATTAATAAAATTTTAAATTTATCCTTATAATAAATTATTTAAAAATTAAAAGTATTTTAAATAATACTTTTAAAATAAATTTAATAAGGCTTAACTTAAAATTAAAAGAAAATATTATCTTTAATAGTAAATTTTTTATTATTTTTAATTATTAAACTTTTAAAGTTAATATAGCTTATTTAAGGGTAATAATTTCTTATTTTATTTTAGAATTTTAATTAATATATAAATTAATTAAATTTTCTAAGTTAAAAAAGAAATATATTAGCCTTATTCTTTTCAAAGAATTTTAAAAGTTTATTAAAAGTTATTTTAATATAATATTTAATAGCATTTTTAAATATTTAATTCTTTTATTATTTAATAATATATTATATATTAAATATTATTTTTATTAATTTTACTTAGGATAATGCATTAAATAATAATTCTTTTTTTACTTTATTTAAAGAGAAATTTAATTCTTTTTTAAATAAAGATTTTAAAAATAATACTTAATATATAACGTATATTATTAATTTAATAGCGTAAAATATTTTAAAGAATTTTACTTTAAATTTAAAAGTTAAAGATTATTTAAATAAATATTTTTAAAATCTTAAGGAAATTATAATATTAAATAATATTATTAAAAATAATAAGTATTTCTTAATTTCTTTATATTTTTATATATTAATATTTTTTAAATATAATAATTTTATATATAATAAATAATTATATTAACTTAATATAATATTAAGATTAATAGTTTATTATTTAAGGGTATTAAAAGGGTTATATAAAGTAAATCCTTATTAAAGGATTATAAAAAATCTTATATCCCTTTAAGTATTTATTTAATATTTCTTTTTATAAATAATAAGAGAAATTAAATACTAACTTAATATTAAATACCCTTATATATTAAAATTTTACTTATATAATATTAAAGGTTTTCTTAAAATTAAAGGAATCTTTAAATTATATAAGTAAAAATACCTTAAATTAGGAATATAAAGATATATTCTTTAATATATTTAAATTATTTATTTTTATATAAATTAAAAGATTTTTTAAAGTCTTTTTAAAACCTTTTATTAAATTATAAGGAAAGTTATATATAACTCTTTCTTAAGGGCTATTATATATTTATTAAATATATAATAAATTAAAGGATTTAATAAGAAAGTATAAGAAAAAGTATAAGCAAAAGCTAAACTTTATAAGTTACTTTTTATTTTATTTTAAAAGAAATATAATATTAATTATATAAATAAAAAGAATATTTATTTATATTTATTAAAGCTATTAAAATTAGCTTAAATAAATTAAAAAAATATTTTCTTTAAAAATTAATTAAAAATAATTTAAAAGATTATAAATCTTTTATTTTAACTTTAGTTTTAAACCTTAGCTTTAAAATATCTTATTTTTAAGTAAA